>NC_141310.1:280000-292500 GCF_037954325.1 Fistularia commersonii
TACTGCGCGATAGAACACTATCAGCCAGAATGAAAGGAAAGGTGGACAAGACAGTGGTGAGACCAGCGATGCTGTATGGACTAGAAACAGTTCCAATAACAAAAAGACAGGAGGCAGAACTAGAGGTTGCAGAGATGAAGATGTTGAGGTTATCTTTGGGAGTGACAAGGATGGATAGGATCAGGAATTAGTCTATCAGAGGGATGGCTCATGTTAGATGTTTTGGAGAGAAGGTCAGAGTGAGGCCAGACTGAAATGGTTCGGCCATGTACAGAGGAAGGGGAGTGAATAAACTGGTAGACAAATGCTGGAAATGGAGCAGCCTGTCAGGAGGTTTCGAGGAAGACAAAGGAGAAGATTTATTGACGTAGTGAGAGAGAATACGAAGGTAGTTGGTGTGAGAGTGGAGGATACAGAGAATAGGGTTAGATGGAGATGGTTGATTCGTTGTGGCAACCCCTGAAGGAAAAAAACTGAAAGGAGAAGAAGCTGATGAGCGCAGTGCAGAAGAAAAAGAAGAACGAGTGTCAGCTGTTTAGGAGTTTGATGGCTGTTCGAATGAGTACTTTAGTTGTGTTCATTCTGTATTTCACACACCCGTATCTCTGGCCGGAGGGTAGGAGTGTGAGCAGTCAATGTTGAGGATGGGCATGGTCCTTGGCATTGGTGGCAGCTCTCCTTCGGACTCTGCAGTGGTAGATGCTCTGCATAGAAGGCAGTGGGGTTCTGGTGATCCTCTCTGCAGTCTTTACTATTCACTGTAGGGGTCTGCAGTCTGGAGCAGTGGTGCTGCCATACCACACAATGATGCAGCTGGTCGGTATGCTCTCAACAATGCAGCTGTAGAAGCTGCTGAGGATCTTAGGCGACAGGCCAAACCACTTCAGCCTCCTAAAGAACAGTTGCTTTTGAGCCCACTTAACCACCTGTGGGGTGTTGAGGGACCAGTTGAGGTCCTCGCTTGTGTGGACACTCTGGTATTTGAAGCTGCTTACTCTCTAATCATCAAGACCTTGGCGGAACAGTGGCTGATCAGGTCTCCTCTCTTTCCTCATGTTCACTATCATCTCCTTGGTCTTGTCCATGTTGAGGGTGAGGTTCTTGTCTTCACACCACGACACCAGACTGGCCACCTCCATCCTGTAGGCCGTTTCTTCTCTGTCAGGGATGCGTCCTATCACTGTGGCGTCATCTGAAAACTTCAGAATGATATTTTCCTCGTGGGAGGCAACACAATTGTGGGTGAACAGGATGTAGAAGATGGAGCTGGAGACGCGTTCCTGAGGAGTGCCAGTGTTCATGATGATGTTGCCTGAGGTCCTATTTCCAATCCTGACAGACTGGGGTCTGCCAGTCAGGAAGTCCAGGAGCCAGTCACAGAGGATGGGGTGCAGGCCAAGGGCTGACATTTTGTGTGCGAGTTTGTGGGGTATGACTGTGTTGAATGCTGAGCTGTAGTCCACAAAGAGCATCCTGATGTAGGAGTCTGTTTTCAAGGTGGGAGAGGATGTAGTGGAGGGTGGCAGCTATGGCATCTGAGGTGTTGGGCCGGTATGCAAATTGCAACAGGTCTGGGGTTTCTGAAATGTTGTTCTGAACGTGGACCAGCACCACTCTCTCGAAACATTTCATAATAATTGGAGTGAGTGCGACTGGGCAGATGTGATCTGTGGAGAGTTTCGTTCTGTTCATTAAATTGTTGTCCTTAACGAGGCCTTCCCTCACTGCTGTGATCACATCCAACGTGGGGATACATGAGAAAAGTGAGGTTACATTGTACAACACCATTATTTCATCTGGGTTCTGCCTGATCCTCTTGACCTTACTGGCAAAGTCCTGTGAATTCTGTGTATGATGTGTGGTGTTGCCAACCAAAGGTGACAAAACCTTTGCCATATGTCTACTGTTGATGCATGTGATGGAGTTGATGCTGCTGCTGATAGGTCTGAGAGGAGCTCCTTCCTTGTGAATCTTCAGGAGTCCGTAAATGCAAGGCATTTTGGGTACAGTCGATAACAGAGTGGTTTGTCTATGGCCGCATCCTTTTCTTGATACTGTAGACAACTGACCACTTTCTTGTTTCTTGTGGTTGGGTCCCATTTGAGGGTTTCATACGTTTTTGTGTCCCCGAGGAGATTGTCCATCTTTTCTTGGTAATCCTTTTTATCCAGAACTACTGTACATCTGCCCTTGTCAGCTGGGAGGATGGTGATGCTCTCATCCTTCTGGAGTGAGGAGAGCATCACCTTCTCTTCAGGTGTCAGATTGGACAGGAGTGGTTTGGCACTGCAGCTGACACCTTGAGTCAGATTTGCTGCTGTATTGGAGATGTAGTTGTTGTGAATGGCTGTGTCAGTTGTCCTGATGAGGTCTACTGTTGGGATCCGATCTGGGGTGACTGCCAAATTTAGACCCTTAGACAGGACGCCAACCTTGTTGGGGTTTATTTGGTGGCTTGATTATTTCCTAACCCAGTTCCTGTTGTCGTCGTTGGTGGTATTGTTGTTTCTGTTCCATGTAAGGGTTGTATTGGAATGAGCTCTGTCTAGTTTCTTCTGGAGGGAACAGAGTCTCTGTCTCACTCAAGGCCATTCAAGGCCAGTTGCCAGGACAGGAAGATTTTGACAAGAATTCACAATGACCTGGATGACTGAGAACCTCCACAGACTTGTGTTTCTTTTTGTGAGTGTCCCTAAGTGTGTGTTTGTCCTTCAGTGTGTGTTTCTGTGCCCCTCAGTGTGTGCATGTGTTTGTCCATTACTGTGTGTTTCCAGTTGCGTGTCCCTCCACGTGTGTTTCTGTGTGCTCAACAGTGTATGTTTCTGTGTGTGTGTGTTTTAGTGTGTGCTTCCATGTTTGTCCCTGTGTGTGTGTGTGTGTGTGTGTGTGTATGTGTGTGTGTTTGTGTGTGTGTGTGTCTTAGTGGAGAAGCGAGATGATTAGATAAGAACAGAAGGGGGGTCTCGACCCAAACTCCAGGACGTGTGATTGTGTGAGTCCCATAGTGTGTGCTATTGTGTGTCCCATAGTGTGTGTGTGTGTGAGTGTGTGTGTGTGTGTGTGTGTGTTTCTGTGGTGTCCCTCAGTGAAGAAATTAGTTTCTTGAAGTAGAACAGAATGAGGGTTATGACCCAAACTCCAGGATCTGTGTGTGTGTGTCCCTCAGTGGAGAGAAGAGATCTTGGACGAAGAACGGGCTGAGGGTCTGGACTGGAGGGTCTGCTTCCATCCCTCTGCTGCAGCTTTGGAAAATAAACAATGACTATTTAGTTTAGACATATTTTACTTCAGTGCCTTCATTTTTTTAAATGTAATTTTTGCCAGGTAAAACAATAGAACTGGCTATTTAATTTGCAAATAAATGTTTTACAGTGTTCAGTGAAATAGTCCATTTTTCATTTGCAGTTATGGCTGACTGCTCCCTCGGGTGCACATCATAAAACGGACACAGATAGCCTTTTTTGTAGGATTTTTTGACACTCAAAATGTTTTTATATCTGTTACAGTTTGGACTGGTTAAATTGAGGACAATTTTTTATTGACACTTCCAGGGATTGGAGAAGAAACACCCATTCTAACCAACTCAGTGGTGCTCTAGGTGCATTTCATGCAGAAATAAACTTTTGTTTTGTCCGTAGCCATTTGTTGATTTCATTGCGTTATCTTGATTTTCTTGGAGAAACGGCTCCAAATGGCTGACTGGTTGGATGTCCCTTTACGTGAATTGTAATTGGGATGGCCAGGATCGGCTCGCGAGTTCAGAACGTTTGCTGCAGACAATGAAGGAATGAATGCCTGACTGGCCTGCTGTCAGACATCTTCCCTGGTCTCTACACCTACCTTGTTGTGGTTGAATTCCTCAATCTGAATCCGTGGCAATGTCATATTTTCCTCTTTGTTTTCTTTTTCTCATCTGTTTCCAAATTTATTCAGCATGAACAAAAATGAGTTGCTGCTGAATTACTCACATGTCATCGAAAAATGGGAATTCACAGGATCGGAGTGGCTCTTCGTTCAGAGAACCCGCAGAAGCAACATTTCAGCCATTTTGATTTCACCGTGATGGATATCGGCAAACAGCTTGGCTTTGTGAGTGAGGATCACCTTCCGTCCGATCAATCCAGCCACCGTCTCCAAGACTATACCTCACAATAAATCAATAGTCAGGATGTGTTTGTCCTGCTCCCCTTCCTCCTCCTCTTCCTCTCGCCAGTGACACTCAGCGTTTATTTACTCCTCATTCCCTGAGATACGGTTCTCTGACCGGATAACGCCTGGATAACGCTCCTTCACTGGAAGGAGAGCGGGCGGCAATTGATCACCAACAACGAGTAGAGGGTAGCAATACTCCGGTAATACTCCAAGAAGACGCCTGGTTTAGTTCTGCTGCTATATTGCCTTGCCAAGCAGCCTGCATGCCCCTTGGATCCTGCTAGGTCTCATGAGGTTAAGGTCCAGGTCCGCGCCCCACTCCCAGACCTGCACTGTCAACTGAGCTTCACGGCTAATCGCCTTCGTCCATCTGTAAAGCACTTCCTGCCCAAGGCCGGCTGCAGAGCAGGGTCCTGGTCCAGCAGGTGGCCAGTTGTGCTAATGAGGGAGAATGGAGGGAAAAGGGTGTCAATATAGGGTTTGCTTCTCTTCATCACCAGTGGCGCTGATGACCCCTTCAGCCTATCATTGCTCATCCATTTTGTAGTTCTGTATCTCTGTAGTTTCGTGTTTCTGTGGTTCCGAAGTTCTGTAGTTCTATGGTTCCACAGTCCCTTGGTTCCTCCCCTTCCAAGGTTTCGCCACAGGCCCCTGGTCTGCAATCTGCTGGGACTGTTCTCAGTAGGGTTTGAGGAGGAGAATTGAGCACCAACTGTCACCAAGATGAAAAGTTCATGACACAGACTGTTCTGGACGTGAATTTTACGGACAGTCCCTGTCCGCAGCAGGCCCCAGGCCCTCATTAGCAGGCCCCGCCCCACATTTACTGCTTCACCCAAAGAGGAAGCTGGAGCTTGAGGTGCTCCATGAGGTGCTCCATGACCTTCTCATGACCTGCATCTCAGGACCTTCATCTCAGGACCAGGGTTCTGACCTGGAAATATCTGGAGTTTTTGGGAGAACATTGTCACATGTTCTTCAAGGGGGTTGGCAGGAACCTCCTCCTGGCCTGGATTTGAGGCCCTAAGGTTGAATCTATGAATATGTCATGTGACTCAACAACAAGCCCTGTCGAATGGATGACATAATTTCTTCTAGACACATGAATTCATCCATCCAAAGGTGTCACCAGGGGGCAGCAGATTCAGCTCCTGCAACTCAGGGGCTTGAGTTCTTCAGATGTTTGTGTTCTTCTGTTGTTTGGGTTCTCCAGATGTTTGGGTTCTTCAGATGTTTGGGCTCTTCTGGGTAATACTCCCCAGCACTGCAGTATTTCAAGTACGAGCGTAACAGAACATCATCAGACCAGGAGGAAGGTCCAGGTAGGTGGTGACAGCCACGGTGTCCTTCATCTGATCGCATCAGTAAAGAGTCAGGGAAGGATCACAGCAGTGTGTGTGTGTGTCAGTAATTGTGAATAAATGGAATGAAAACATGAACACGAATAAGAAGGAGGATGTAATTAATGAGTGCCAATGATTGGACTGGCGATAATTAAATCAGCTGCGTTTTCCAATCTTCATGATTGAGACGTTGGCGAGCGTCGCCTCATTGTTACACAGTGTTCCTTCTCCAAATGTCAACATATCAGTATCCTTTGCGCCTTGTGATCGTCTGCGGCCTAAAAACTATCAGCTCAATCAATTAGTTTTAATATGCCGCCAATTAGGGTCTGACTTTTAGGAATGTTAACACAGCTGCACTCCTTCCAGCCGCTCAGGTGGCGCTAGCATAATACAGCTAAAGCTAAGCTAAGCTTGACATGTGGAGAGGGAGGTGAAGAGGAAGGAGACCACACCTCCACCCTCTGATCTTTTGTCTTTATCACATTGTCGCCATGTTAACGGATTGGAAATGACCCGCCAAAGGAGTGGAGCAGGCGGGAAAGTGATCCTGTGACGTTCCGGAACAAATGAATTCCGGAATAGCAGTCCAGATCTACTCCGAGATCAGAGCATCACACACCCCGAGATGAAAACCCACAGATTAGGATGACAGGGGAATAAAATCTGAACGCGAAATAAAATGTTTTTGGAGTAATTTGATAATCTGATGCTCCCCAGGCGCCGATGTCTTTATTCAACTTTATCTACCGACAAAATGCAACCCTTTACTTTTTATCTGTAAAATATATGACTTCAATCTGGAAAAACATGGGTGTGTGTGTGTGCGTGCGTGTTATCTCACACAGTGACGGTGTGTTTTTTCCTGCTCGCACACTCCATTACAGCAGCAGCCAAATAAAGAGAGCTGGATGGAGCAGCTTCACAGAGATGAAGCAGCTTCACAGAGATGAAGGGGAGTTTACCTATAGACCTCTTGCCCCATTGTATGGCACGGGAGGTAGTGGAAGTGGTTTAAAACCACGGCTTCAACTGGCATACCCTAGCTTTGCAAGGCCTTTTGGTGAATCCTGCTAAGCTAAGCTTCACGTTTCTAATCACTGATTAGGATGGTAGCTACTAGCAACAGCAAATGATTACCATCACTCCTGCCTCTGGGATCTGCCAGTCAAGTCTTGTTGTCTGAGCTGGTCGGTGCCCAGCCGGGATGAGCAGTGGTGGCGGCTGCTCTTGGTTTCAGAAGTCAGTTTTCCGGGTGAAATGTGACTTTGGGGAATAAGAGCGGACACTCTTCTCTGGAGAGTGTCCGTCAGAAACTCCTCATTCTGGCGGGAAGGGATGCACTGCATCTCGTCGGCAGACTCATGATTTATGCAGGAGGAGCTTTTAAAACAGCTGATTGGTGAATTCCCACTGGGGCGGCAGCTGCTGCATCAAAGAGCTGCGAGGAGGATATTAAACGCTACAGGAATGAATAATGGTGGGAGTGATGTCTTTGCTGATTGGAGTATTTGGCTCCGAGGTTAGGAGGCCTTGGAGAGCAGGAGGAGGCCTGAGAGGGCAAGAAGAAGCCGCAGTGGGCAGAAGGAGGCCTCTATTCTTCCTGAAGGTGCGCATGCAAGTTTGTGTGCTTGTGTGTGTGACTGTGCATGTGTGTGTGCATGTGAGCATGCCCATATGTGTGTATTTGTGCGTGCGTGCATTTGTATGCAGACATGTATGTATGTGCGTGGGCATGTATGTATGTGCGTGACCATGAGAGCATGCCTGTGTGTGTGTGTGTATGTGCACGCATGCATTTGTGTGCAGATGTGTCTGTATGTGTGTGTGCATGTGAGAATGCCCGTGTGCATGTGAGTATGCCTCTGTGTACAGATGTGTCTGTATGTGCATCGTCGTGTGTGTGTACATGTGTGCGCATGTGAGCATACCCGTGTGCATGTAAGTGTAGCCGAGTTATTGGGGGAAGTGTCCTGATTCACTGAATCCACAAAACAATTAAAGCGAAGACTCCCGAGCTTTCTGGGGTAACGATCCCGTCTTTTTATTCTTGTTCAACTCCGTCGCCCGTCAATCTTTTTTATTACCCACAGCATGCCACACTTCCGCCCTCTCTTAGGGCTTCACAATAAAAGCCCTAATCATCTATTGTGGTTACTGCTTACAATCGGAACAAGAAAAGAAAGATATGTTACATAAGTATGCCCATGTGTGTGCATCTATATGTCTGTGCACATTTGTGCATGTGAGCATGCTTGTGCGTGTGTCTGCATGTATACACATGTACATGTGTGTGTCTTTGTGCATGCCCATGTGTATTTCTAGGCACTTTTCTGCACATGTGGATCTGCCGGCTTAAGCACGTGTGCATGCCTATGTGTGTGTGCCTGCGCAAGGCAGCGTCGACCCCAGGTCCTTTGAATGTGACCTTTGATCCCGGTGCCGGAAATGCAGCCGTGATCTTTGCCAGGCTGACACTAGAGGGCCCCCTCCGCGGACCATAGCGCGCACGAACTACGGTGTGCGTATCGTTTCCGCAAAACAACTTAATAAGCGTGCCGCTCTTGTCATAACGGCGTTGTCACAAATTCGTCTCGCTGTGCCCACGCGCACACCTGCACGCCCGCGGCGCGCGCCCATCACTCGCTGCCGGGGCTTCCGGTCCTCCTCCGTCCGACGCGGCCGGTCTCGACGGCCGCCTTCGCGCGTCAGCGCCGCGGCGGCGCTCATTTGCTCGCCCGTTGACCCGACGCCTCATCAGCCCAATGAGTGGCGCGGAGGGGAGGCTCTACCCACCGCCGAGCCTTCCTCCTCCTCCTCCTCTTCCTCCTCACTTCTCCTGAAGAGACTGTCGGAGCCGCACCTCCGCGCCGAGCGCCAGCTCTGACCAGCGGAGTCCCGGAGCCCGGCTCCGTCCGAACCGGAGCCTTTGGACTTCATTTGTTTCGTCGAGGAGGAGAGGAAGAGGAGATGCCGCAGTGGGGGGAATGATCAGGGGTGAGTATCCGACACCCACACAGGTGCGTCCCGCGGAGCCGCGGCTCGCAGCGTCGGTCAATGAATGCGGGGTCCTGTGCGTGCGCACCGAGTCTGCAGCCACTCTGTCCCGGTGGGTCCGGTGGATCCTGTGGGTGCGGACCGGACGTGTCTGCGGAGAGGCTGGAAACTTCACCGGAATCGTGGGGGAACCGGAATTGTAGAGGGGAGCAACTTTACCGGAGATCATTTCATGTACACACCTGCCGGTCACCGGAGCCCTGGAGGATTGCTCCGGTCAGCGTAGAACTGAACCCCCGGAGTCCCGGAAGATGGCCCCGGTCACCGTAGCGGCGGAGTCCAGCAGAGGAGCTGTCCAGTCCGCTGGTGCTGAAAGCGCCTCCCCTACACCAGATTCTCCAAAGCGGGTGAGGAGGCGGTTCTTCTCAGCCCTACGCGGGTTCCCTTCCGTTGCCCGCAGGCTCCCCTCGGTTCCACGCGGGTTCTCCCGCCTCCCCGCCTTGATTTTCCACGCGTGTTCTCTGCCAGCTCTTGACTGCGATGCAGCGTCGCTGCAGGTGCGTCCATGGCTCGCGGCACCGGGAATTAAAAAAAAGTTCCACGGTTTCGCGAGATTGAACGTGCCCGCGCGTGACCGTGAGCCGGGGGATCGTCGCCCGTGGGTGTCCGACCGAGTCCGTCCCGGGGCTGCGGCCGCGGGTCCCTGAGGGTTATAACCGTTTAAACCGCGGCGGTTTTTTGAGATTAATGCGTGTGTGGAAAGCTCGCGGGTCGTCCGTGATTTCCTGGTTGAATGTGAATATACATGTCTCGAGTGATCCGATGCGTATCGGCGGCTGTCCACACACATACACACCATGCACACACATACCCACCATGCGCACACACACTCACGCACGGACAGCAGGCACGGTGACAAGGAGCCGTTTATATCCCTAATCACGCAGGAAGTGGAGGAAATCAAGGTGATCCCACCACTGGAGACCAGAACAGGGAGAGCCGAGGTTTGGTTCTTGGAAAGCTAGACGAAACCACGCGTTCCAGGGCGAAACCGGAAGGAGAGCCCGAGGGTCTCACAGGAAACCGGGAGCCTGAGTGGCACCTTGAATTATGCCGGAGATCTCGTTCCATGTTATCACATTCATTCATTCATTCCTTCCTTCTGATCTCCATGGTGTCAGTGAAAGGACGGAGATGTCTCCCCGCTTGGACTGAGGCCCTCTGATGCGACGTCGGAGGGACGCGGCACCCTGGTGACCTTCATCCTATTGTGAGCCGCGGTCTGCCGCTCCGACGAAGAGGACGCTCGCTGTGGTTTGGCAAGGAGGAGCGGTGGGTCTTGAGAGAGAGCAGTGGCGAGGACGAGGGTGAGGGCGAGCAAGCCGGAGAACGAGGATGGCGAGGCGCTCGGAGGACCGGGTGCTGGACGTGTGTGTGTCGCTGCTGCTGCTGTGGATTACCGGCCTTCTGGCTGCCGCGGCGCCAGTTGCACACCTGGCACGGGGTGCTCTGAGTGGGGTTTCTGCAGAAGTGGGGGCGGCGGCGGTGAGCGGCGAGGGACTAAGGTTACTGAACCGTGCCAAGAGAGGATGGGTTTGGAATCAGATGTTCGTGCTGGAGGAGTTCTCCGGCCCTGATCCCATCCTGGTCGGCCGGGTGAGTCATACCGCCAAACCTCATGCCCCCTGGCCGGGGGCGCGAGTGAGGTCGTGGGGTGGGGGCGCGAGTGGGGGCTATGGGAGTGTGGGGGTGATTACACAAAAAATGGTTTTGCAAATAATTAAACTCTCATCAAATAATGGAGAGGATATCACTTTGCCTTGTTGGACGTCCTTGAAAAACAAGACGCTGCCAAACACACACACGCAAGCACACACACATGAACACTCGGCTCAGTCTCTACGATAAATGGTTAATGCTCCGGCGGTTTTAAGGGGCGAGTGTTTCTGTCATCTCTCCTTTTTTATGTCTTCGTTCCAACATGGAAATGTTATTATACTCTGGGTGTGTGTGAAAGAGTGTGTGTGTGTGTGTGTGTGTGAGTGTGTGATGTTCAACCACCTGGCCTTTTGTTTTGTTGAGATTTATTTCATCTTCTTCTTCTTCTTCTTCTTCTTCTTCTTCTTCTTCTTCTTCTTCTTCTTCTTCTTCTTCTTCTTCTTCTTATTATTATATGTTATTATTATTACAGTAATTACAGTAATTACAATTATTACATTTATCACTATTATTGTTGGTGTTTTTATTACTAGTATTATTTTGCGTATTTTTATCATTTTAGACCAGCATCTGGTCTGATTATTGTGGCTCAACAGCCCCCCCCCCCACCACCACCACCACCACACACACACACACGCATGCACACACACATGCACACACATGCATGAACAGCAGTGATATTTTTTTGAGGGGAGGAGGATGAGGATCGGTGTTTGATATGAGATCAATAACTGAGGGGTTGGAATCTGACTCCTCCTCCGCCTTCCTCCCCTCCAGAGGAAACACAACCAAATAAGGACGTAGAGGTTTCACCTGAATTTCCTTCTTTATCATCATGGTCTTGCCGCACACTCTTCCGGGTGTCCAGGAAGCTCTGGAATCCCTAAAAGCCCTGGATGCTCTGGATGGCCTCTTTAGGCAGCTCCTCGCTGATATTCATAAAGTGTTATTGCTTATTTTAGAGTTTCTCTTGAACCAAGTTCAAACCTTGCACTGCATTGAAGCCCGTCAGTTTTTTCTGTGTCTCAGACTTCCTACAGCGGTGGCCATCTTTCCCCGCCGCTTCCAGTTCCATCAAAGCACTCTGACTCTTAAGGACGAACCTGGTTTCCAATACCCTTTTGTTAAAGGGATAACTCGAGAGGGAGAAAGACAGACGGCCAACAAACCATCTCACTCTCACCGACCTGTGTGTGTGTGTGTTTGTGTGTGTTTGTGTGTGTGTGTGTGTGTTTTACTAACATGCTCCTCCATGCTGTGGTTAAGATGTTGGAAACTATAGATGTGATGAGGGACTCATTCCTTCTTCCATTGTCCAGGCCTTTCATCCTACTGCATAGTGTGTGTGTTTGTGTGTGTGTGTGTGTGTGTGTGTGTGTGTGTGTGTGTGTGTGTGTGTGATAATCATCCATTAATATTCATCATCTCAGAGTGGGACTGACAGGAAGACAAAAAGGCTTGGATTATTGATCAGTCGGAGGAAGCAGATCTGTTTTCTGAGATGAAGAGAAATCGCTTTGTCTTTGTTCCCAATGGGATGGAAACGTCCTGCAAACAAGCTTTGCGACAATAAAGGGCTGTGGCGGTAGCGACGGCGGCGGCGGTGGCGGCAGTGGCGGAGTGTACAGCTGTGGTCTGTTCCTTTTACACTGATTATTTCTGTGGTTCCTGTCTTCACTTGAATGCACCGCTCCTCTGTTACTGTGACGTCCAAACCATCGAGATGCCTGCTGGATCGAAGGTGATGTCTTTAAATTAGGGGTGTCCTATTCGACAGGACCGGATCACATGGTTGGACGAGTCGCATGCTGCCTGATGAGGTCAGAGGAAATCCAGTTTGCCCTCAGTATGATGGGATGCAGAGGCAGGGGGTCATGTGACCTGGACATTTGACCACGACCAGGTCTTTTTTGTCAGGCTGTGCTGTGGGTGTGTATGACACAGGCTTGTTATTGACTGTGATGAATGCATTTTTCTTTCAAGGAATTTCCCAGTCAGACTCATAAGATAATCAGAACCTGATTTGAACCCAATCCCATCTGATCCAGATCCCGTGGTGTCGTTCCCAGCCATCCGATACATTTTTCGACAGTGAGCCATTGGGTCGACTGGTTACTTTGATACAACAGCTGATTTCACACACACGTGCACACACACGCACACATACACACACAGCCACTCCTCATGACACACAGAAATTCCAAATTCTTCCTGTCTGACCACCCGAACAGTTTTCCACCGAAAAAAAACAACAACCCTCGGGGGTCCTGATGGACCGGGGTGATGTGG
>NC_141310.1:295000-300000 GCF_037954325.1 Fistularia commersonii
TGAGTGGCCTGATAAGGACACATGGCATTATCGCATTGGTGTGTGTGCATGTGTGTGTGTGTGTGCGCACACAAGTGGGTCTCAGTGTGTGTTTGCAGATAAATTGCTAATTTCATATCGGGCCTGATGACCTTTTCTTCTTTGATGGTGTCCAGTGTTTTACAAACACAGAGCTGATATCCTGCGAGGTGTAATTACTGACTGCAGCAGTACGAGGGCCATTATTAGTTTTCTGGCAATGGCCTTTCCTGTCACTGCGTGTATGTGTTTGCGTCCGTGTGTGTGTGAATTCTTCATCTGAATAGCAAGCAACAGCGACGGGGTCAAAGCCCAGCTGCTGTGACATCGCCGCCGTGGGGCCAACAGTCGTGTTTTTTTAGCCAGTTTCGCAGCGATTTACGATGTTTCCATGGCAATGCCTCCTGCCAAAGCAGCCTTTGTTTGGCTACCTTCGGGTCTTTCTTTTTCCAGGACGTTTGGATTGAATTGGCAGAAAGCACGGCGCTTCCACAAAAAAATCACAGGACCCATCCTCCTCCTGCTTGCTAACCTTTCTGTGGACCGCCATGTTTAGCCTCCACCTGTGATGACGATGATGATGCGAACCAGAGAAGAGGGGATCGAGGATCTTGGATTTATGAAACCTTGTGCTGCTACTTCCTTAGCAACAGCTTGCATTTCGGCAGTTACTGGCTATGGAGTCAGAATCCAGTCTTCAGCTACGTTTCCCACAACCCAGATACTTGACTTAACCTAAGCTAATGGCTAATGATGTTGGCTTAGCCCTGTCAGTCCAGAACATGAGACGGTCATGATCATGTCACAAATGCCCCAGCCGCCTGTCAGTATCACAGACCTTTGCATTTCATCTACTCGTTTGTTTTCCTAGCAGCAGAGCGTGTGTGTGTGTGTTTGTGTGTGTGTTGTGTGTGTGTGTGTGTGTGTGTGTGTGTGTGTGTGTGTGTGTGTGTGTGTGTGTGTGTGTGTGTGTGTCGGGGGCTGCAGAGTGCTGCTAAGACACATCTGATAAAGACAGTGACCGTAGCGAGTCCATCTATTCCTGTCATTTCGCTCGTCATTTTATCCATAATATCCCATTTCTTCTGATCCAGAGGAGCTTTTAGAAAAATGATCCCTGGGGATTCACAGACAGATCATTTCAGTCCAGAGAGGAGGAGAAGAAGGAGAGGGAGGAGGAGGAGGAGGAGAAGGAGGAGGGGGAAGGGGGGAGGCAGAAGAAAAATGGTCCCATGAATGCAGGGGGACAGAGGTGGGAAGGAAGCAAGAGGAAGGAGGGATTGAAGTGAACCTCCTCATCAAGCGGAGAAACATTTGCATCTGAATCCTGGCTGAAATGCGAGCAAACATTGACAAGGTGAGGGTGGAGCAGGAATGATGCGTTTGTTGCATCTCTCTCTTTGATGTGTGTGTGTGTGTGTGTGTGTGTGTGTGTGTGTGTCTGTCTGTCTATCTGTCTGTCTGTCTGTATGTGTGTGTGTGTGTGTGTGTGTGTGTGTGTGTGTGTGTGTGTGATGGAGCTCTGCGGCAGCGCAGGTAGGCGGGGGGTGGAAGGGCTCTTTGCATAAAATCATCTTCATCTGAATCTGGATAGGTTCTGGTTGTAAATACATCTCAGGCTAATCATTTGTTTGTCTACTGAGCTACGTTTGGTCAGTCAATCAATGATGTCCCACCCCCTCGGGTTGGGGGCGGGGCTAAGGAGATGTGTAACTGAGCTGCTCCATCATCTAAAGATCACCAACGAGTGATCTTTGGATGATGGGAGGAGCTGGGAGGGTCTTCAGCCTATCCATATGCAGCCAACGCAAGGGGGGTTTGGCGTGTGTGTGAGTGTGCTTGCATGTGTGAGTGCGTGCGGGGTGGTGGGGCTGCTCCTGCTAGAGACCATAATTGCTGCTAATGACCATTAGAGGTTAGTTTCATCCTCCAGGGTCCCAACAAAAAGGCCTCTCGTCTTATCAGCCGATTAGAAGCAAATAGACGAAGCCGTATTCTGCATGTGAAGTAAAGTATGTGTGTGTGTATGTGTGTGTGTGTGTGTGTGTGTGTGTGTGTGTGCGTGTGTGTGTGTGTGTGTGTGTGTGGTGTGTGTGTGTGTGTGTGTGTGTGTGTCAGCTCGAACACCAGCTAGCTCCTCCTGTCGATGCTAGAAACATAATCACCTCCAGAGTTTCAGTCCCCAATATGTTCAGGGTCTGTACTGTCCCCCTGGATTTGTTAGCATCATGTAAATCTGTGATCGCCTATCGACTGGAATCTTTGTCTTTTTGATCTGCGGTCCGATGATGCGGTGAATGTCGGCAGGAACCTGAGCAAAAGAGATCCTCGTCCTGAGACATGGACAGCGGTGAATGAGATAAACCCCCTCCCCCGCAGCCTTCACCTGGAGACAGAACCTGGAGAACCTTCCTGGAGACCCCCCCCCCCCGATATTAGCCCCCGGAGCCGGTGGGTGTTGTTTCTATGGTGACGGCTGGTGATCCAACCAGATATGCACGCACGGTGATTCGGAATCAGACTTCTTCATGATTCACTTAAATAATTCAGGACTTACAGCAGATTCCACAGGCGCCGGAGAACCAGAGGTGACACTTTATTAAAATGTGCATCATGTTTTAAGTTTTTCTGCTCCTGAATGATAAATCAAAGGCTGGGCGCCGCCGCCACCGCCTTCGCTTCCTCCCCAGTGCAGGAAAACCCGTTGGCCGTGACCTTCGCCGACCTTCAACCGCATCACCTGATTCTGTCCTGTCTCCTTTTGTCCTCTGACACTTCATGGCACAGAGGAAAGCGTAGGAAAAAGCGGGTTCCCGCCAGGCTGATGGTGCCGTGCCGGTGTTAACCCTGTACCTCCCCGGGGAGGACTGCAGGAGGACACGCTGGCGTGCGGCTGCATTTTCCACTGCTGTAATGGAATCTTTCAAATGGGGTCCATTTTTCTTCATCTCTGTGGGTCCGCAGGAGCGCTAAAGGGGCTGAGCTGCAGTGAAGGCACCGCAGAACACAATTATAATTCCAATACGGTCGTGTTGAGGAAAGCTAAACAGAGGAGGGGTAATAAAGAAGAGCCGTGTGGCGGTGAAGGGCTGCCTCCTCTGCGCTGGCGCCAACACTCCCACCTGCCGCCTATGGAGGAAGACCAGGGACTCTGGCAGCGGGCCCATAGTGGCCATCTTTGGAGATTACGTCTTCATTTGGTCTCATTTAAAGGCACCATCAATGGTATAGAGAGAGAATGAATAACTGAATGAATGAATGAATGAATGAATGAAATTTTTCCCTCAAAAATCCGACAGGAAGTTGATCAGCAAAACGTGACCTTTTGCTCATATTTTGATTAATGTGAATTGATTTCAAGCAAAAAGTAATGCAATACAAATGGCAAAACAAACAACAGGATAGGGAAGTCAAAGTCTGGGGGTTCACACTAACATTCGCCTCCTGCTGCTGGACACACACACACACACACACACACACAAACACACACACACACAAACACACACACACACACACACACACACACACACACACACACACACACACACACACACACACAAACACACATGGGCTGACCAATAAAATCACTTTCAGAGGGAGTTAATATTTATACCTTCCTGTTTCAGACAAATAAAGAAACCTTCATAATCCAAATCCACAGTCTGGTCTCGAGAAGCTCCTAGTTTGGCAAATGACCTCTGCCATTGGTCTATCACGTCATGTGACCGGCTCTGTGGTGTTTTCGCTGTCGTCTGGTTAACATACAACCGGGCATTTGTAACTGTTACGTGTTAATTATTCAGCGGCTCCACATCCAGAGCGGAGGTTTTATTTATTCAGAGATGTTCTCTTCCGGAGAACATACACACATCTCACATGCACACGCTTCTCCTCAAATAAGAAAAACAATAGTTGTAAAGTTGCGTGTTGCTTTTTGTGCGGTGTGTGTTTGTATGTACTTTTGATCGGTGTTGCATCGGTTGCGGTGAAGCTCAGGGGTTGTGACCTTTAAGAAAATGGCCGAACCCACAGAGTCCTTTAGTTCACACTGTGTGAATCATTGGAAGCCTCTGTGTGTGTGTATGTGTGTCTGTGAGTATGTGAGTGTGTATGAATGTGGGAGTGTGTAAGTTAGAGTGAGAAAGAGCATGTACGTGTGAGTGTCTGTCTGTCCGCCAGCAGCCTGGGGCTATGTGTGGGTGTGTGTGTGTGTGCTTGTGTGCATGTGTGTGTTTGTGTATGTGTGTGCGTAAGCTGGCTGCTGACCATATCTGTTCGCAGAGATAAGAATCAAGACTTTCCCACAGATCAGTCTGTGATTCGCAGCGAAAACACAAAAACATGTGGACATCACATAATAATTGTCTGTGAAGTTGTATATTTCAGTTCTCTTATGCAGCTGTGTGTGAGTGTGTGTGTGTTTTTGTGTGTGTCTGTGTGTGTGTGTATGTGTGTGGATGGTGTATGTTTGTTTGAGGACAAACACACACCATCCGTTACTTTCTCTAACCAATTAAACACCGAAAGTCCATATCTGACTGGCAATCTTCTCCATTGTCATGAAAATGCCCATGAAAATGCCCCAGAAATGCGGGGTCATGTTATACTCATTGTCGCTTTAATAACGCCCCCCCACCCCCACCCCACACACAAACACACACTCAGTAAACCAATCAGTGGAAGAGACAGACAACGTGGGACTGAGATGGTTCTCTGTGTGTGTGCCTGTGTGTGTGTGTGTGTATGTGTGTGTGTGTGTGTGTGTGTGTGTGTGTGTGTGTGTGTGTGTGTGTGTGTGTGTTAATGGCTCCTGCTTCCCAAACCCAGTCTCGATACGCAGCAACAGGCTCCCAATCAAAGCCTCTCGCTGAGTAATAGACAGCCGTGACTGTGGGGAATCTCCCACCAGTGACTCCTCCACAATAAAAGCATGGAAGGAGAGGACATCCACACACACACACACACACATACACACACACACA
>NC_141310.1:302500-305000 GCF_037954325.1 Fistularia commersonii
GGTGAGCAGACCAAGCTGAAATCCTCCATAGCCATGCGTACTCCTGCCTTTTAGACTAACAGAAGGAAGGAATCCATCCAGCGAATCATTTTCTCCTCAATAAACCTCAGTAGGAAGTCACATGTTACATCGCCGCCACCAGGAACCCCAGTGGAGAATCCACTTCCTGCCAAGACCTTCTCCGCTTAATCTCAGTGCTCCCTTATTGAGGTCATGTGGTCCACAAAGGACAACTAGTCCAATTCACACTCTTCATTGTGTGAAGTAGTGTGTGTGTGTGTGTGTGTGTGTGTGTGTGTGTGTGTGTGTGTTTGTGTGGTTGTGTGATGGGGGGTCTGTTACCATCTGGACCCTCATGGTTGGACTCAGACCAGGATCCATCTGGACATCCCGGACAGAGCTACTTCTCCACTCGAGTCAGTGTCTTCTTCTGCAGCGACAAAGCTGGGATTACTTCCTCTACTGTTCACCACCAACACACACACAAACACACACACACACACACACACACACACACACACACACACACACACACACACACACACACACACACACACACATACACTTACACAGCCACATGTTTAACACCAACACCCACAGATACACACAAGTAAAACAAACACGTGTGCAAACCCATGTGTGCAAACGCAAACAAATACACATACACTCAGCAAAGGGTGGATTAAGGTGGCTGTGGGCTCCTCCTGCAGCTTCTTCACGTATGCCTACCAGAGAACCTCGTTTATACACACACACACACACACACACACACACACACTTATTCCTCCCAGTCCAAGGCCTTTCATAGGTGGATGAATGGGAGTGAGCTACTGTCTGCTCTGAGCACGATGCTCTGACTTCCCGCTGGCAGTGAACGCAACACATTAGCCCAGATCGACCTTGGAGCAAACTGCATCACAAACCTTTGTCTGTCTGCGTTCATGAGAATGGAGTTTGGGGGGGGGCTATGATGGGGGGTGACAGGGGGATCACGGGGGTAGCCGCTGGGTGAACATAATTACTGTATCTTCTGATGTCACTGCTTCCTTTCTAAAGTGTCACCAGGTCATGACTCCAACTCCTGAACATTTTGTCCTCTCAGGAAGACCCCCCCCCCCCCCCCCAGGCACCCCGTTTGCCACCCCTCATATTGATTACCTCCCTGATCCCTGCAGGCTGCTTCCCTTTGTGGAGATTCTGAGTCATTGCTCTCGGAAAACAAAGACTTTCACCTCCTTTTCACACACACACACACACACACACACACACACACACACACACACACACACACACATCTCAGTGTTTCACCGTGGTCTCCTGGTCAGAACCTCTCTCTGCAGGAGGGCTCCAGATACTGGACCAGTTCTCTCCATAGGTTCTCTCCATGTTCAGCAAGCCACTTGGAATGTCCATGTTTTCACGTATTTTCTAGCTGGGTTCTCTGTCAGCTGCATAAATATGCTTGCGAGCATATGTGTGTGTGTTTATTGCTTCCGTGTGTGTGTGTGTGTGTGTGTGTGTGTGTGTGTGTGTGTGTGTGTGTGTGTGTGTGTGTGTGTGGTGGACAGAACATTCCATCAATGCTGATTTAGCTACTCCCTGTTCATCTTCTCCTTGTAATTTGTGTTATCTGGCATTATTCATCCATCCACTCGGGACAAAGGACAGCGGTTCTCCAGGAACCTGAGCTGGTCATCTCTGGGTTCTGTTGAGTGTCAGCAGCCACAGGTCCTCTTCTTCGGCGGAGGGGATGTCTGTGTCTGAGCTGACGCAGCGGTGCGCGCCTGCAGACGGGTCGGAGGGGGAAGTGTTCCCAGGAATAGCGTAGTGCCATACATCATGCATCGCGCCATCTGCTGCGCTCACTCCAAATGTTATTGCAATATTTAGAATTACAGATTATTCATGGAGGTGTAATTAACACCGTCCAAATCCAACAAATGGGAGGAAGCTGCCATTAACCCCCCCCATTCAAGCAGGATCCGTCCGCTGGTGGGAAAAATGGTGGCTCTAATTTTACCAGTTTCAGCGAGACAATCCCTCAGTCCAGATGAGGGCTGGCAAGGGGGGAGGGACGAAATAAAAAGGTTAAACATCTGGGGACTAGAGGGAGGCGACGCGGAGGCCGTGCACGTGGCCTCCGGGGCCCCACGTGCATTTGACATAAAGACATGCAAACGGCTGCATATTTGATAGCGACATGAATCCTTCAACCCCCTCATGGGAGCCGCTGTAGTATAACCCACTTCATCTAGATCGCACCAGACATGACACTGAGAAAGCAGCACACAGGACCTGTGGCTGCAGTTTGGTTTGAGCCTCCTCCTGAATCTTCTTCTTAACCTGCTAGAAGATCCATATCTGCATTGAAAGACGTTCTGTCATGGTTCTTTGCATTCTACTCAGTGGCTGGTCGGTACTGAGCCCCCCCAAGCTAGAGCATGGAGAGCAGAAGTGTAGAGAGAATATGTTCAAACACTGTGTGTGTGTATGTGTGTGG
>NC_141310.1:310000-320000 GCF_037954325.1 Fistularia commersonii
GCTTTAATTCGCCCTGAATGGTGCGGAAGGAGGTGACAGCCATTTTAATTGTCCCCCGGCTGCAGAGCCACAATGGCGGGCGGACTCATTTGTAGTTTTACAGACGAGATCAGAAGAAAATACCTCCTTAAAAATTTCTACTTTGGTCCTCCAGAAACAGCCTGATGGGTGACCTGCATTCTGCTTTGCACCGAAAGTACCTCCTTTACCAGTACTTTTGGTCTATTTCACAGGTACCGATTAAGTGCCCTCTCAGAGCACACATAGGTGGCAGGTACATCCATATGGTACACTACAGTATCCATTCTACAGTTTGCGGTAAATTGCAGTACTTCACAAAGTACCGTTTGGCACCACATAAAGTACTGCTCAGGATTGATGTGATGTTCAGTATAGAATACAGCATAATATTGTGAAGGATGTTGTAGAGTATACTGTAAAATAATGCACAGTATACATTTTTACAGAATGCAGTATTTTACATCCTAAAGATTAGTATCACAAGAGTTCTTTACTAAGTGCCTTAGGGTGCTGCAAGTATTGTAGACGATAGTGTCCTGTGCAGGATAAAGTACTATACAGGATGAAGTAACTTACCATGTAATCATATACTTTACATAGCATTACGAAGTTCGTACAATACTGAAACTTTGGGAGGTACAATACTGATAGTAAATAATAGTCGGTCCCTTGGATTGTTGGGTTCTCTATCCTTGTCCTTCTCTCCCTCTCCTGGCTTGTTTTCTTTACACAGGGTTTATTTGCTGACTGTTTCCTGAAGGGGCAGAACATGTTCTCCCTGAGGAGAACCTGTGATCTGCCCGGGATCATTTCCGTTTCATGGGAAGTGCTCAGCAGACAACACCCGACAGATTAGGATTTCTTCCTGGATGATCTTCCACACTGGCCTTTAGACTGTCTGATTGGACTCCTGTGGCCAAAAGGTCTCAGGCTGGAGTAGGTGACGTTGTGATGCTGGTTGATTGATCAGCTGATGCTTATGACCTGAACGAGTGAAGGAGCTGCGTCCCCAGTTATCTTTGTACCTGGATGTGATTAGATACAGGGTTCATTTGAGCTTCTGGGAGGATTATTAGCGAGTAAATGATAGAGTTGGTTCTTCAGACAGCCGTGTTCCTCAGACAGTTGGATTCTTCAGGCAGTTGGGGTCCTTAGATGGTGGGTCACTCAGACAGCTGCGTTCTTCAGGTGGTTTGGCTCTCCAAGTGGTCTATTCCTCAGATGGGTAGTTCCTTGGACAGTTGGCGTCTTCAAATGGTTGGATTCCTGGTTAGGTGGATCCTTGGACACTCAAGGGGCTGGAAATTATGGGAATTAGGGCGTCTCTTTAAGAAATGCTTTAGGTAATTAGGAGGCTGTGAGGCTCAGGGGCCGGGTTAAAATATTGTCAAACTCCCATGAAGTTCTTTGGTTGGACAGAGATTCCTTGGGAGTGTCTACATTTTTGGCGTGGTTAATAAACGCCAGAGATGGTAGTTGCCACCAGTCCTGGCTAAAAGACTGTAAAGTGACGTCAATAGATCACCTGCAGATGATTTGGGTATCCTGTCATGATAATGAGGTCCTCCTGAGGGCATCGGGCTCGGCTCTGGGCTGAGGGTGGGGAAGCTGCTCAGCTTGCTTCCTGCTGGAGGATGTAAAACACCCCCCTCGCTGCCCTCCCACATTGTCCATCAGATCAATGGTGGCGGGGGAAGCTATTTTCAGAGCATTTCACGCTCCGCTTGCTC
The DNA here is from genome assembly GCF_037954325.1 of Fistularia commersonii. Lineage (NCBI taxonomy): Eukaryota > Metazoa > Chordata > Actinopteri > Syngnathiformes > Fistulariidae > Fistularia > Fistularia commersonii. The sequence continues at coordinate 311,752 of NC_141310.1, forward strand.
CAGATGTTCTGTAAAAATACCTCCTTCTCCAGAAGCTGAGACTATTATTATTGGATGCAAATCCTCCGTAAATCTCCGTGCCGAGTCGCAGCAGAATTAAACCATCCGAGTTGAATAAACCCAGGCACAGTTTCAGGGTCAGCACGGCCCAGGCCAGAAGAATCGCATTTCTAGTGCAGCTTTTATCTGCACTTTGAAGAGGGGCTGGTGGTGGTGGCGGTGGTGGAGGAGGTGGTGGAGATGGAGGTGGTCTGACTGCAGCCCGACAGATGGGCAGGGATGCAGGGGGCCGCTGGACCTTCACACAACGGACAGCTGGGCCAGAGCCGGACCAGAGCCGGGGGGCACAGACCTGGCTGGATCTCAGACCTTCTTGCTCTGTCCCTCTGCCAACCTGCCCTTTCGGTCAGAGCTAAATCAGGAGACGGTTGGAAGGAAGCAGTTACTCCATCATATCCTGATTGGCCACTGCAGCAGTGTGTGTCTGTGTGTGTATGGTGGAAGGATGCAAATTATTTGAAGCGTCATTCATTGCTGAGGACACTCGTCCTAATGTTCACACTGGGAAATTTATGGGATGGAAATCAGAGAGTCGTCACCAAAGAGGTTGATTTTAGTGTTTGCATGAAGCTTTGGAGAGGAAAGATCTTGAATAACGGTTTCACCCCACTAGAGCCCTGGGGTTGGATGTGCTGAGTTCTGTCAGGTTGTTGCAGCCTCCGCATTTTTATTCAGCAGAAGTTCCACCAAATTGAACAGATCCCAGCTCTCTCCTTTCACTAGTGTCACGATGCATCAAACATCGGTGCTTACGGAAGGGGTTCTCCACATGCTTGTTCCAGGCCAGATGTTCTCCACACGAGTGTTTGGGGTTTCCGACAGATGTAGAGGGGGCTCCTCAACCATTAGTCCAATTCATCAGACGTTCTTTAGAACCGCATGTAGAGCTGAATAATGTATGTAACACGGAAACATGTGTCCTTATTCTCCAGCCTGTGGAGATCCGTGCATTCAGCAGCTCGGCGTCTGCCTCTTTGTTGCCACAAAGCCACAGAGCTAAATGTCGTTGGCTGTGATTCGTCCTGCTCTCCTGATCCACTCTCTTTCCTCCCTCTATTCTCTCACTCTCTGTTGCTCGCCATCGCTGGCTTTTGCCAAGCTAATTCTCTGTGCTGCTCTTCCCTGGAGGGAGAACAAAAAGTAGCTGGCTTCTAGGTAATGAAGCCCTTCAATGTGATCTCCATGAGATGGCCTCCCTTGCCGACTGCACCGCCGCGCTCCCATGAATAGCGAAAGCCTCTCAATGTGAGTGAGCACAAAAATCCGCCCTCTTAGACACAGTGTCGTCTCCAGAACAGAGTCGCCCTCTTTTTTCATGCCCATAAAAGGGAAGAAAAATTAAAATGAAGGAGGTAAATAAAGTTCAAGAGAGGAAAGTTAAACATGCGTGTGAGTGCTGGTTTGAGGATGAAGATACAAATGGCCAAGGCTGATAGGATGGATCTGATGGGACAGGATTGTTTCAGTTCAGTTGCACAAGAGACCAGAACTGATTTTATTATTCTTGGAGCACGCTCCACTGTAATAACAGAGTTACTACACTTGACCATGCTAGCTGCGGTGTAATAACTTGGATATTACAAGTTCTGTCGCAGATTTAACTCCTAAGGTTAAATCAGTGAAGTTGGTCCACGTTTCAGCTAAGTCTTAGCATCACGCTGCCATCTTGGGACTGGGTCTTGTATTCACACCTCCTGGGGGTTCCCAAGATTCCTGCCTGAGACGTACATGTCCTTCAAACTGCACAGTGGGGGGGGGCTCATGCCCACACACAATGATGAGTTAAGGAACAAGGAGTGGGGCTGGAATCTGGGGGTGCTTCAGAGAAAGCGCAGATCCAGGTGGTCCTGCTCCACAGACATGTGTTGGCGGGAGGGGCCCATGTTGTCATCTTCAGGACCAAACCTTCGTCTGGATTAACCAGGCCGGGCGCCACCCTGGGAGGAGCTGGAGAATGTGATCCGGATGAGAGTGGAGGGGCTATGGGAATGCTCAGCTTAACGGGAAGTGACAACAAGAGACATTTGTGTGATGATGTTGCTGTAGTGACAGGATTAGCGAAGAGCTAATGCTGCCTTCAGGTGCAGCTCAGAGCTCTTCCTGGGAAGAAACACGTCCTTTCAAATGAAAGGACATTGAATTCAGCATGGTGGTGAAGCCTCCATTCTCTTCCAAATGAAAGCCTCATTACTTAGAGACCCTAAATGGCCTATAAGTGAATGAAAGGGTAAACAGTTGGATGACCATGCGAGTCTGTAGCTCCTGAGGTGACCAGAAGCTGGAAGTGTGTGGAGGCAACAGGTGCCGGGAGTCGTTAGTACTGATTCACACCCGGGTGTGTGAGGTTTGTCAGGTCCCTCGTTAGCGCACAAACAAGTACACACACACAGGCACACAAACAGGCCTCCCCATCTGCAACCCCCCCCCCCCCCCCCCCCCCCCCCCCCCCCCCGTCTCCTTTGGCGACTGATGTTTATTCACGTTGACACGGGCCAGCTTTTAGCCGATTGGTTTAGTGGAGCTTTAGGAGCAGCTATTGGCAGCCGAGCGCCAGCGGGGCCCACAAATCACCCGTCTCATTTACTAATATGGTCACATGACCATATCTGCTGCACGCCGCTGCTCATCCAGCCCTGATTCATGCTGCAGGTGTGTGTGTGTGTGTGTGTGTGTGTGTGTGTGTGTGTGTGTGTGTGTGTTCTCCCACATGTACCCCATACGGATTTCTTTCTAGATTTTGGAATTTTTGTTATCAAACATGACAAATAATTCAAGGCTTTCTGACGATCGGTGGATAAATAAAAGCCCTTTTTCTCTGTTTGGAGGCAGGTTTATTCCATGACTGTGAATTATTCATCAATAATATTCTTTTCAGCTAATTCTATAATAAATATGTTATAACACGTATGCAAATAACTATATTAATAGATTTTTGAAAAATTACCATGAGAAAGTGTAATCATATATTGATCCGATAACAATTCCTCATTTTTTTCAGCAATCTTCTGTGCTCATGGGCGTGCATGTGGCGATGCCTTCCCGGCTGGGCAGCGGGTTGCATGAGACTTAAACCCCCCTCCAGCAACACACACCTGTGCATAACATGATAATTAACCCTTCACAAACAGTGGTTTGCTACCGCCGTCGGGACGTCTCATGTCCTGGTTGTCAAACATCCACCTTAGCTGACCTTTTTTTTCACCTTCTTTGTTTCTCTATAACGTTCTCTAATCCTTTGTGTTTGTATGTATGTGTGCGTCATGGTGACGCTCAGCCTTGTGTGTTGTAGCCCAGTTGTTCGGCTCAGTGCATTCGGTCACATTGTGGTTTTGCCACAGCTGGAGAGAGCGCAGACACACACACACACACACACACACAAACACACACACATGGGATAGCGTGTCACACTGGTGTAATTGGGTGGACTTGGTCTCTGGCTCGAGTCTCATACAGCTCTTTAAATTCCACTGACTGGTGAGAGTGTAAACACACACACACACACACACACACACACACACACACACACACACACACACACATAAACACACACACACACACACACACACACACACACACACACACACACACGCACACACGCACACACACACTATGCTCCTCTGAAACGGATCAGTAGAGGAACTTTAGCTCAGCAGGTTTCTCTGGAAGATGGATGGATGTGGAATGTACCAAAGTTACCAGCCTGTGGGGGAGGTTTGACCAATTGGTCACGTGACATGCTAAGTGACCAATCAGGTGACTGGTCATGTGACTTCTGTTGGTTTGTCCGATAGTGTGTCCAAGTGTTGTTGAGCACGAGACTGAACTCCTAACTGTCTCTGGCGCTAAGGGACGGCAGCCTACTGGATGGGTTAAATGCAGAAAAGGAATTTTCCCATGAGGGGTTAATAAAGTATAAATTATTATTATTATTATAAATACACACACACACACACACAGTCGCCTGGCAGTGTGCATGATGTGGGAGTGACTGAGTATTCCCTACCTCCAGGGATGAGATAGCCATCAATCGAGAGAAGGTTCTGGTGTCAGAGCATCAGGAGACCACATACTGGTCGAATCACTATGCCTGGCCCGGTCACATGAGCCAGGTAAGGCCTTGATTGACAGGAAGTCATCAGTGAAGACAACAGTTGTGCTGTACCTTCTGGCTGCCCTTCTGTCTAGAGCCTTCACCAAACCAAGGGATTCCAAAGTTACCTCCACCTCCAGCAGCTGTGACGAAGGAACCCACGTTCCTCTGGATGGAAGTTCTAATCAGAAGATCTGAACTTCATGTCTGTAGCTTTGACCAGGAACAGGACCTGAGTCAGGATGGTACTTCCACAAGAAGCATTCTTCTGCAGACATTCCAGAACCAAAAGACGGAGTGCGTCCTGCTTTGACAGCCATCAGCTCAGGGCCTCTGACCTTTGACCCCACTCTACTTCTCGTATTTCAAGCTTTGACACATTGTTCTCCACACATTCTAGGACTTTCGTACAGATTTTCTCAGAAGAAGTGGGTCTCTGGATCAGGATCTGCAGCTCTCAGAGCCTGTCTAAAGCAGTGGGGAGATACCAGAGTCTGGAAGTATTTGAAGATCTAGGACGTCACATGTCCTCAATGAGGAGATGGAGGACCATCAACAAGCACATTGTCAATAATCAGAGAGAAATCAGTTGATCAGATGTTTTCTCTGCCTGCATTTCTCCATCCCTCTATCCATCCCTCCGTCCTTCCATCCCTCCATCCTTCTATCCGTCCATCCATCCATCCCTCCATCTCTCCATTCATCCCTCCATCCCTCTATCCTTCCATCCTTCCATTTCTTACGACACCATCCCTCCATCCATCAGTCCATCCCTTGAATCGTCCCTTCATCTATCCTTCTATTCTTCCATTCCGTCTCTCCATCCATCCATCCATCCATCCATCTATCCATCCATCACTCCTTGATATGAGTCCTCCTCCCAGCCTCAGTGAATCTCCTTCCTGCAGGAGGTCAGTAGATCCTATGTCCGCAAGAAAAAATGAACAGGAATCAACTGAATGTGCTTAGTGCCCGCCGCTCACACACACACGTGCACACACACACACACTCACACACACACATACACGCCAGCTCGTTGGACGGAGAGTAAATTAACTGTAATGACACTTTCTTCTTCTGAGTGATTATTTGATGGTGCTTGAGCTAAGAGCCTTCCTCGTGTGTGTGCATGTGGGTGTGCGCATGTGTGTGTGTGTGCGTGTGTGTGTGTGTGCGTGTGTGTGTGTGTGTGTGTGTATGTGTGTGTGTGTGTTAGCGTGCGTGCATGTGGGTGTGTGTGCATGCGTGCCTGTGTCCGTGCGTGATTGTGCATCCATGTGGGTGTGGGTTCGTGGGTTTTTATGTGTGTGTGTGTGTGTGTGTGTGTGTGTGTGTGTGTGTGTGTGTGTGTGTGTGTATGAATTCATGTAAGTTATGCATAATAGGGATGACCAGACGGGTTGTCCTTCCTGGAATTATTACTTGGTCACCTGCGGATGCAGCTGTGCCTTCAGGATGAGGGAGCGTCCTCTAGTGGTGGGAGGAGTGAAGGGGCTGTGGTTGAGTAGCAGGCCCTGTCAAACCTGCTGGTGGAAACCAGAGGGAGCTCCGCATGGTAGATGGATCCAATCCATGGCCTAAGACTCCTCAATCAAACAGGACCATCTGATGGGATCTGATGGAATCTGATTGGATGAATGACAGAGCTGAGACCTGAATACTTCCTGGTGGATTGGTTTGGTCCCCCATCTGCAACTTCTTTGTCTGTTCCTCCACAAACTCCAGAACTAGTGGGAGGAATGTGACTTCCAATCTTGACCAAACATTCCTCACATCTGGAGGAACTGTTCCTCATATCTAGCAGACATGAATGTAGTATTTGTTCACAGTGGTGTGTGTGTGTGTGTGTGTGTGTGTGTGTGTGTGTGTGTGTGTGTGTGTGTGTGTGTGTGTGTGTTTGTAGTGAATCTTTGCCGCGTTTGCAGCTTGGTTTTGGGTCTGCAAACACATACTGCGAACACATACCATCAAGACACTGCTCTCACACACACATGCACGCACATATACACACACATACACATGCACTGCAAGCACACTCACTGCAGTTGCACACAGTACACACAGACCCTGCAGACATCACAAAGACATACACACCGAGGTCAGGTTATGGCTGGGCACGGGAGCTAGGTTGGTATCAGCAGTACAAAGGTAACCGGGTTACTGCAAAGTGGAAATCTACCTTCGCTGCTGCTGGTTTCACGTCACGCCTGCGTTGAGTGGAGCCGAGCGTCCGAGTCGGCGGCCTCCAAGGAAGGGGGAGGGGGGGATTTTTACGAGGAAGAGGAGGAAGATGAAGATGAAGTTCTCGCCGTCATGTCGGGCCCAGATTTATCCCTTTTCTGCTCGGAGAACATTATTGATTTCCCGCTCCGAGCCCATTCACAGTAAATAGAGTCGGGTTATTTCAGTCAGTTGATAAAAACTGCCCCCCAAACACACACACACACACACACACACACACACACACAAACACACACACACACACACACACACACACACACACACACAGTATCTTCATTGTGGAGGTGTCAGCTGTGATCCCTGGACAAACACAGGCCTTAAAGCAAGTGCCGCAGCGCATCTGATATATTTTCCAGAGGATTTCTGCATGTTATGTCGCTTATTACACAACTTCTCGGCCTGTAAATATCCAGCACCTGTTCCCCGACTGCTTCTAATCCTTGTCAGTCATCCAGTGTGTAATTTCCAACACATGCTAGTGGAATTATCTTGATTTTTACTGTCTTTCCTGAAATGCTTTAGGACAGTGAAGGCATTGTGGGAGGCTGCAGAGATTATGGGTGTGGTGTTTAATCCCAGGCCTTGGTGTGGGATTAATGAGATTACATTCAGCGTGGGATTAAGCAGATTACACTCTGTGTGGGAAAACAAGCGAGGCGTGTTGCCCCGAAGCTCCTGGAGGGTTGGACTCCCCCAGAGGATGAAGATTCTCCTCAGGAGCCCAGCCCCCCCACCCCGAGTTTACCAAGATTAATCATTTGACCTTCATCAGCTTCAAACTCCACACAGGTTCTACAAAATTATTATTATGATTAACAACAACAACATTAATGATAACTTACATAATAATGATAATGATAATGATAATACTACTACTACTACTACTACTTCTACTACTACTACTGCTACTACTACTACTACTACTACTAATAATAATAATAATAATAATAATAACAACAATAATAATAATAATATAAAAAAATTGGGAATGTCTGTATATGGGACCTACGATTGAGGGGCGACCAGTCCAGGGTTTGCCCCCCCTCTCGCCCGATGAAAGCTGGGATAGACTCCAACATCTTCATGACCGTGAGTGCAGGATAAGCAGCAGAAGATAGATGGATGGATGGATGGATGGTTAGATGGATGGATGGTTGGATTGAGCGATGGATTATTGTTATTATTATTATTTGTAGGTGTTTTAAATGATAAAAATAGTAACTATAAAAATAATGTTAATAATTATTATACCACTGTAATAATGATGATATGATATGATATGATATGATATGATATGATATGATATGATATGATATGATATGATATGATATGATATGATAATCAAAATGAAATAGTAAAAAAAAGGTATATTATAATCCTATTCTTATTGTTATAAGGGCCCTGCAGATATGACCCCCCCTCCCTTTCTATAAAAGAGTTCCTTCCTTCCTCCTGTCCAGCCCTCCTCTTCCTCACCTTCACAGTTCCTGGGACATTAATCCACAGTTACAGTACATGTCCCTCCCCTTTCTGGGGGAGGGGGCGAATCTGCACAGATTTCAAACACACCCTAAACTCTGTTTTCCTAATCCCTGCTTTTTATCAGGGCGGGGGGGCGGAGCGCTTCCCCCGGTGTGCGGGGGTGGGGGACGGGGGAGCGGAGCTATTTCATGCTTCACAGGTTCTACTGTTTTATGACGCTCGGTTCCCCCTCCCTCTTCGCTCCCATGCTCGTCAGAAGTTCTGAATTACTTTTATAATTAGGGCTGTGACCCCCCCCCCCAACCTCCCCATCCCCCACTCCTAATTTAACTCTGAGCCAGATAAGAGTGTACATCTCTGGGAAAAGAGGGTGCAA
>NC_141310.1:325000-347500 GCF_037954325.1 Fistularia commersonii
AAAGTCGTGTACTGGTCACATGTTCAGATTAATACTTTCCAGACAGGCGGAACAGGAAATGAGTCATCGGAGGTAAAGAGCTCCGATCTAATTGGAAGACCTCGGGACAATTTATCATTAGAGAGGAAACACAATTATTATCTCAGAAAATCCTCTTTTAAATTCATAGAAGGTCTAGTATGATGTCCTGCGATGGAACAATCATGTTCTGCTTTTGTTCCTGACACCTCAGATTAATTGCTTTCACTGTGTTATACATGTATTACTACTGTTTAAAAGAACAAAACAAAGAAGAGATAGCAACAATCAGAGTCTGTCAAAAATACATGAAATCCAGGGGTTTCTTTGATGATCTCGCAGTCTCTGTTTCCCAAGTGGATTATCAACAAACCACAGCCGGGCCCTTTTTCCATATTCAGAGTCAATCAGCTCTGTTCTGCATACAATATTCAAGATTATACGAGACGGGCAGCGTAATTCAGACGGCGCTCGGAATACAGATGAGGTCAGGCGGCGCTCCGCAAACAGTAGGGCTAGCCTTGCCACCCCCGGGAGTGCATCTGCTGTCGCCATGGATACAGTTACGGTAAGAGAACAGAGGTGCTGATTGATACCTGGATCAATTCCTCCATGGACTATTGGCTGTCCTCATCAAGACACACAAGACTCCTTCTGTTTTTACTTTGAGATCCTGGATTGTCCATCAGGATCCAGGAGGGCACCAGCTTTATGCAGCATCTTTTGTTGGATTATTGTAATGCCCATGTGAATGCAACATTGGTCTGTTGCGACGCATGTTTTGTTATGGCAGCGTTATTATATAATGAAGGTGTTATTATCGGGCTTCTGTCGCCAGCCACCATAAAGATAGCTCTGCACGGGATGGACCGGGAAATGAGGGAGGAGTACCTTGTGGTCATCCAGGCCAAGGACATGGGCGGTCACATGGGCGGCCTGTCGGGAACCACGACCGTCACCGTCACGCTGACTGATGTCAATGACAACCCTCCAAAGTTCTCCAAAAGTAGGTGAACCTCTTGTAATAACAAATCACTGTAATAACACTGTAATAACACTGTAATAACCCCCCTTCAGGTCTGTATGAGTTTGTCATCCCCGAGAACCTCCCAATGGAGAAGACAGGCGGCAGAGTGAAGGCCAATGACAGGGACATTGGGGAGAATGCCAAGTCGACGTACAGCGTAATAGAAGGCGATGAGCAGGGTGTCTTCGAGATCGTGACGGACGCACAGACGCAGGAGGGCATCCTGAGGCTGAGGAAGGTGAGAACATTAAGGGTGAATTTGGTGAATTTGGTGAAGTTGGTGAATTTGCCTGTTCTTCCCAGACATCGCTAGGGTCAGGGTTAGCTGGCTGGGGTCGACGGTCTAAATGGTATCAGTCTCATTCCTGAAGCTGCCATCATTTCCCTGGCGACACTGCGTTTCTGGGGAGCGTGCTTCTTCGGGTCAGTTCTCAGGCGCAACCCCCCGATGGCTGGACCTGAGTTTAACCTCTGGGTTGCATGTTAGCTGCTAAAGATGGGAATTAGCCTGTGATTTTAGCAGACTAATCACTGATGATCTCCACCTGAAGCCCAGGGCGAGATCTCCACCATCAACCACCTGTAGGTGTCAGAGGCAGTGGTTCTAGTAGACCGAAACGCACATGGGAAGCTTATGGAAATAAAGACACTTCCTGTCCACAGTGTCGTTCTGGGAATCCAAATTATTAGGGATGGCGGGGGTGAAGGTTAAAGCGTATTGATCTGGGAGGCCCTGAGGTTCTAAGCTTTTTATCTGGGCGCCTCCAGGCCTGTCGGGGGATCTTCTGGATGCTGAGCTTTCACCCCTGCAGCAGCAGCTCAGCTCTGAAGTCTGCCAACAGCCTCCGTGCATACTGATGGGCTGTGTGTGCATGTGTGCGTGTGGTAGTCGATGAGCATAAATCCCGCTTAATGATGATAATCATGAACTTTACTGCAGCAGATCTGAGTTTTACATCAAGCAGACAACATGGACATGGACGTTAGAGTGGTAAACACACAGTCCAGGTGAATCTATAATGGGCACACAAACACTCACACACTCCCTCACACACACAAGAAGGCTGAGAGCGAAGCCGTGACTTGGATCTGTGTAAAAGCTTTTGCCATTTTGTGTTTCCGAGGCCGGGTTCCCTGGTCACCTCGCTGTGATGGATTCAAAGGTCAGACGGGAAAATGGGAAATAAGAGTGGTGCGGCCTTAGCTTTCTTGTTTGTGCGTCAAACTGGGTCGTTGTGAGTGGTAGCATCAACATTAGCAATGGGATTAACATGTACGGTTGGCTTCGGACTAATTGTAAGACAAACTCAGGAAATAGCAAGCAACATTAGCATCTGCGTTGGTGAGGTCACTGGTACAACAAAGACGCTGATGTTGCTAAGACTGTCGGCTTTAAATGTGTATTCTCCTCCATCTTCCTTCCATCATCCTCTTCCTCCATCAAGCAACGTTCAGGCTTTCAGGTTTCTCACTCCCACAAACAAGGAGTGACCGTCCTCCGGGCGCTGGAGTAAAGCGTCGGCTTGTGGCCGTAGTGCACCCGTGTGTGTGTGTGTGTGTGTGTGTGTGTGTGTGTGTGTGTGTCTTTGGGTGGGTGGTAATGAAGTAGCTTTTCGCTCCACACAAGAAGTTATCACGACTACAGGGTGATTAGCTGCCGTGCCGTCTCACACACACACACACACACACACACACACACACACACACACACACACACACACACACACACACACACAAACACACACACTCACACACACACACACACACAGGAAGTGATTGATGTACCTCCAACAACGCTGCCTTCTTTCCTTAGGTAATTAATAATTTCATTGATTTCCAGATCCTCCTTAAATGCTCAGATTTGAACCCTGCTCATCTGCTTTTAATTTCAAAATCCAATAATCAAAAGGTATCTCAAACATCCCTGGCTCATTCAGTTATATCCTGGATATTTCATCTCTCTGCGTGCAACTTCTTCTCTTCGCAGCGTCTGGACTTTGAGAGTAAGAAGTCTTACACGTTGCGGGTGGAGGCCACCAATGTACTTCCCGAGCCTGGAAGTGACGGCAGCGGTGGCGTCCCCTTTAAGGACACAGCCACGGTGAAGATCTCCGTGGAAGACTCGGATGAGCCCCCGCTATTCTCCGAGCCAGCCTATCTCCTGGAGGTCAGGGAGAATGCACCCATCAACACCGTCATCGGGTCTGTCACCGCCAGGGACCCAGACGCCACCGGCAGCCTGGTCAGGTATAGCAGCTGCTCTGTGTGTCTGTGTGTCTGTGTGTGTGTGTGTGTGTGTGTGTGCATGTGCACATGTGTGAGAACATCAACAGGAATCCACTTAATGACATCTTCAAGAAGCTGCACTGGATGGATGGAGGTGAAGGGATGTCATTGATACTCCTCCTCTTTCAGCCCATAATGAGTCAATTTAATAAGACATGCTGCTCATTTCCACGGCGAACGAGTACTGTAACTTCCTGCCCGAAGCCTCTTCATTCAACTAGAGTACGACGAGTACACACGCAAAGTACACTAATAAATGTATTAGAAGTTACTGCTGAAGAGCTAGCTCTGATTTGTTCCTACAGGGGGCAACACGAGCAATCGGATCAAATTATTAAAAGGATTAGAACCCTGTGATTATTATTAGAGAATGGTTTAATCTGCATTATATGTATGTTTATTTACAGTGGTTGATTGACTTATCTACCTTTTTGTTTTTTCATCGATTGACGAATTGATAAAGGACCACATTTATCCTGAAAACATTTTAATCCCAGAGATTACACCATTCCTCTACGTCGGGATGGAAAAATCGCACATCTTTTAAATATGAAACGAATCTGTGGCGGTGGAATGGACACACACACACACACAGATACACACACAGTTACGGGCACTCTAGGTTGAATTCCGCTCACACGGCAGCGTTGGTTTGATTGGCAGCTGGCAGCACATTTCAGGCTCCATCTGCTGCTCCAGGAGCCTGTCAGACAGGCTGCTGGAGAAACTGCTCCCAAGTGACTGCTGTCTGGGCCTGTTTTTGGAGTGGGGGGGCTGGATCTGGGGGGTGTTGATTTCAGAACCTTCTTCCTGACGACCCACTGTCCAATGAGGCATATGTGTGTGCATGTGTGTGTGAGTGTGTGTGCGTGTGCAGTGACGGTGCCAGCCCTTGGGCTCCCTGAGCAGAAGGGCGCAATCATGATGGCGTCTCGTGTTGCAGGTACTTCATCGACCGACACACGGACCTGGAGAGGCAGTTCAACATCAACGTGGACGACGGAAAAATCACGCTGGCTAAGCCGCTGGACCGCGAGGCCGACACATGGCACAACATCACCGTGACGGCCACCGAAGTCAGTAAGTCCCCGTTTGCGAAGAGGCTGGATGGCTGGATGGCCTGGGCGATCAAACACTTATTGACATGATGAGAGGAAGAATAAGAATTTGAGATGCTTTATGACGAATCATCGATATGATGACAGTGTTTTTTTTATGGTTAAAAACGACATACATTATCAAGTAGTCAGTACCCCGACACCTAAGGGGAGGAGTGTGCAGGAGTAAATATGGTAAATATGACACATTAGGGATGTGAAGAAGAGGAGGTGCATCCCTTCTTCTGACTGATCACTCACCAACGTCTGGCTGAAAGTGATATCGTCAGCTCATAAAATGGTAATAACTAATAACTAATAACACGGTGATAAAGGCAGATCAGATGACAGATGTCGGTGACTGAAGGTGGTATTCCCGCACTTACAACCTAAAACGTAAACCGCCTCCCTGGCAGAGGAGCAGCGTTCTGTCGTCATTAGCAGCGCTAGCAGATAATTGCCTCCAGAGCTGCCATTTGCACCAGTGATTAATAAATAGCCGGGTTTACAGTGACTCCGTCAATTAGCCCTGATGAATAATTCCAATCCAGTCTAATCTCATTAAACAGCCTTTTATTGTCTTCACTCACTCATTCACATGCAGCCTTAAACATGCATGGCCAATGGGGGATTTCCCCACGCACTTTGAATGCCACCGCCATTTAAACAAAATCCAGGGCTGTTTTTGCGGCGTCACAATGACAGCCTATTCGCCCAGATACAGATTAAAAGTAGGTCATGTCATTAACCTGCACACGTGCGTGTGGTGTGTGTTCTGACAGGGAACCACAGTCAGATCTCCAAGGGCTTCGTGGCCATCAGGGTCATGGATGTCAACGACAACGCGCCTGAGTTCGCCGCAGAGTATGAGGCCTTCCTGTGCGAGAACGGGAAACCCGGCCAGGTGAGGCGGGGTGACCGATTTCCAATGATCCGACCTATTATTGCTATGGAGTCATTGAATAATTACATGATAATTACATGAGATCAAGGTCGGGATCCATTATGGTTGGCTGTGACATCACTTCCTGCCTCCAGCTTGTACAATGGGAAGTATTATTAACCAATAATCACCTGGAGACCAGAAGGGGTCATTCTCATACAGGGATGGAACTCAACTAAAGCTTTGTGTTTGCTAGATAAGCTAACATTATCATGCGTGTGTGTCAGGTGATCCAGACAGTGAGTGCTGTGGACAAAGATGACCCGGTCCAGGGTCACTACTTCGACTACCGCCTGGTACCAGAGATGCTCAACAACCCGAACTTCACCATCAAGAACAATCAAGGTGAGGTTGCTGGGGCGACCATGCATATGCGAGTCCTGAGCTTTCTGCCGCCAATTCAGAACTCAATTCAGAAAACTGCCAAGTTACTATTGCTCAGCGACTCTTTGTCGTGACCGTCGTGTACCGGACGGACCCTGAACGCATCTCAGCCAGACGTTTGTGCAGAGCTGCCTTCATCCCTGGTGCGTTCCTCAGGCGGACGAGGGGGAGTGGCACGGCGCCCCCTGCTGGCACAGCGGGTCCATCCTAGGAGCCGGCGGCCAGATGGTGTCGCATTTATGGGAGATACTGATTGGTTATTTCCCCTCTTTCCCTGCCGTCCTAATCGGCTGCCAGCAGACTGTGTCCATGATGGCGTTGCGTAATGTTTCCAGCCCAAGGCCAGAGATCTTCATATGGTACGAACCTTCTGTTTGACGCCGGGGGGACACACACACCCCCCACGGGGAAACCAGGTCATCAGAAATAATCACATTTTACCTTGAAAACAGGTATGCTCACCCTTCGGATCAGGGGATGCAGGATTATATTTTTCCATATCCGCCTTTATAGCAGTCGGGGAGGAAAACTACCAGGCAGACAAACAGGTTACACATCCATAGAGGGGTTACAACTGCATCCTTTAAATCAATCCCATAATATCTCTGTTTTAATAAGAATCGCGGAGGATTAAGTCCCTCCGGCGGCAGCAAGTCTGCCTCTGTCTTTATTTCTTTGTTTACTGTTCCTTTAAATCCTTATTGTTGCTTCAAATTGAATTGAAAGTGAGAACCTTGAACAGGAGTCTGCACTTATTTCAAGACTTCAAATAGATTTCGCAATATATGATTTTACGGCACATTTAATGCCTCTCTGAGTTAATTTCCAAACTTCAATCATGCGTCTTGCAGAGTTGAAAACCTGGACATTTATCGCTGATTCAAAAAAGTTTTCTCTTATTTTTAAAAACCCTCACACATTTTTGGGTGGTTTCTCTCTTATTTTGAGATTAGTTTAGCAATTGGTTCCTCTTACTTAAAAAGAAAAAAAACAACTTTGAATATCTCTGTGGTCGTGAAGAGTCCGATCAAACCCTGTACTTATGTTGATGACTTGGAAAAATGTTTATTTTATTTTGAAAATCCCTTCACTTGTCATCTGCATAGTGAAGAGCTTTGTCTTATTTTGAAAGAGCAGCAGTGGCCCTCGAGCGCTGGTTCTTACATGACCAGCGGCAGATTCTTCAGGGATTGTGGGAGTTTGATCATGTCGGCGTGGCGACGAGAGGCCGCTAATGAGCAGCAGCTTCACAGGAGTCATCAAAGAGCAGCTGCCACCTTTCTGGGTCGACATGTGCTGCCCCTCTTCCTCGCCTTCCTTGGCTGTTGGGAAAAAATAAATGAATAACACCAGGAAGTTTGCCACTGAATGTAAACATTTTGACGTGAAGCAGGTTCAGGAGACAAACTCCCGCCATCCCCAACTTTATAACACTGCTTTTAATGTCTTACCACTCTAATACACCCTTGACTAGTTAACATCACGTCAGTAATAGAAGGGCTTGGTCATAAAATGTTGTGCATCTGGGGTTCAATCAGAACTCCTGATAATCAGGGCTTCCCAAATACATAATAAAAGTGTAAAAAATGTGCTATACATGATTTATCTGGCACCAATGAATGGACTAATGAGGAGCTCGGATGCTACTAATCATTAGCTAGCAGTGAGGGTGTTTCCAGGGAGACACTGCAGACCTCGGGGTCCTTGGGGATTCCGCTTTGTTGTATCTGGGCCGGTTCTACCAACCAAACCATGAGGTCTTCTGGGGCGGTTTTACTAAAGCTAGTATGTCTGTGGCTGCTAACTCGGGACCGCCTTAGCGGTCAGAGCATCCAAGGTGCTCCTGCTGACACCCTGCTTACCACCTCGTGGCTTCCCTCTCTCGTGCAGACAACTCCATCAGTGTTCTGGCCAAGCATGACACGTTCCGGCGGCAGAAGCAGGAGATGTACTTCCTGCCCATCATTGTGACAGACAACGGCAACCCGCCCATGAGCAGCACCAACACCCTAACCATCCGGGTGTGTGGCTGCAGCAAAGACGGTATCGTCCAATCTTGCAACGCAGAGGCCTACGTCCTGCCCATTGGCCTGAGCATGGGAGCGCTCATCGCCATCCTGGCCTGCATCGTCCTGCTGCTGGGTGAGGATCGCTGCACCTGTAATAACACTGTAATAGACATATTGCGACAAAGTTCACGCCTGTCTGTCTTGTCTTAAAGTCTGTGGAAGCTCTTTAATTTCCCTTCATTGCATTCCTGCTGCAACTGAAGTAAGTGGCAAGGATCCTGTCAGGATGATAAACGCTGGTCTGTCTGGGCCCATAATGTCCTCCAGAGGTCTTAAGAATGACGAAAACCAAAGCAGGAAGTTATTCAGCTTCCTCTACGCTGATGTTTAACCTAAATGACAGGGAGAAGAACGATGGCCGGGTTGCGGCATCATGATGTTAACTCAATCAATATTTCACCAACGCCGTTTCCCCCTCACAGAGAGTTCTTAGATTTCTTTTTACCGTACGAGGACATACTTTATTTTCTCTGACTCTTTGTCGATTCTAGCTATGGTCCTTAAACCTGGCGGCTCAGCTTCCTACCCAGGTCTTTAGCGTCCTTTCTCTGTCCATATCCAAACTGTCTCTTGGACTCGTTCCTGAGAAAGTTTGATAGAGCCTTGATTGAATGAGATGGCGGGATGTGTGTGCTTCCTGGGACCCTTGTCCGAGGCTGACCCATCCCTCTGTCTCCCTCTGCCCAGTTATAGTGGTACTTTTCGTGACCCTGCGGCGCCACAAGAACGAGCCACTGATCATCAAGGACGACGAGGACGTGAGGGAGAACATCATCCGCTATGATGATGAGGGTGGTGGCGAGGAGGACACTGAGGCCTTCGACATTGCCACGCTACAGAACCCGGACGGCATCAACGGCTACCTGCCGCGCAAAGACATCAAGCCAGACCTGCAGTTTATGCCCCGGGCCGGCCAGCACTCGGGCCCTAACGGCGTGGACGTGGACGAGTTCATCAACGTACGGCTCCACGAGGCCGACAATGACCCCACGGCGCCACCATACGACTCCATCCAGATCTATGGCTACGAGGGCCGGGGGTCCACTGCTGGGTCGCTCAGTTCGCTGGAGACAGCGTCCTCGGACTCGGACCAGAACTATGACTACCTGAGGGAGTGGGGTCCCCGCTTCAGGAGACTGGGGGAACTCTACTCAGTGGGCGAAAGCGACCGCGAGACTTGACCTTACGCAGAAACCTCCACCTCTTCTCGCTCCCTTCCCGTCCACATACTCAACTGCTAGAGGGTTTGCTGGCTTCTAGAGACAAGATTCAATTCCAGAAAAAAAAAAGGAAAAGAGAGAGACCCCCGTTTTCTTACTGTAGAGCGAGAGTTAGCCGCCATCTTCACCATGCATTGTCCCCGTCCCTTCCAGCAGTGTCTCGGTAGGAGAGTCTTGTGGAGTGTCTTAGCATTTCTAGCGGTGTTCTGGGTGTTAGTTGTATCACTGTGGAGACGAGGACGCGGCCCGTCCTGCCAGCCTCAACTCCCGGGGACTCGAGTGACGATGGGAAAAGACAAAAAAAAAAAAAAAGCAATATCCGGTCTGCACTGCAGCGATGAATGTATGCCCGACTTCCGACGTAGCGAAGACTTGGCTTTGAGGAGACTTTCTTATCGTTTGCTACGCCCTCTGGTGGCCAAATTTATAAACTCGCCTGCCCAGACGGCCGGCTTTCTACGATTCTTTGTACCCGGCCATGACTAGGCTTGGCCATCAAAAAGAGCAAAGTGGAGTGGGAAGACGGACGCAGGAACTCCGAGGCCTTCTTTTTCCAGAAGCAACTGTAACCTCCGCTCTTCTCTGCCCTTGTTTTTCACCAGGAACCTGTTTGCCGCTCTTCTTTTGTAGATCTACTCCAACCCCAGCTTCCCCCCCAACTTTGTGCCGACCGTTTCCAAGTTTGTGTTTAGATGAGCTCCCTCCTGGGTTCCCATGTAGAATAGATGGGAGAGCTCCTAGTTACCGCAAACAATAGGGCCACCGCGCCAATCGGACACGCTAGCTCTCTGTAAGATACACGTGTTCCCGGGCGTTTGAGCACAATGGTGGACGAGACTCCGCATCCTGTGCTTCACACTTGTATGATAGCGAGAAGACCCGTGCTGTACATAGAGCTCCTGCTAGCGTGGTTAGCTGCAGGCGTGGTGCCGGGGTTGTTGGCTCCAACACTTTCCCAGACGCCCATGCAGGGTACTCGGTAGAATCACTTCCTATATATATGGCGTAGATCCCTGGCAGATCCCCTTTTCTACTGTGCTTTAAGCCTCTAAATGTGTATGTTCAATTATTTACTCCCTGTACTGTAACCGGAGATACCCTGTATCGTTTCCTACTTTGTGAAATATATTTTTATAAATACCTGGGGATGGATGCGTCTTCCTTCCATGGCAGTGGGCATGCTGCTAGTGGCCGCCGCTGACCAGCCAGCAAGGCGGCGCTTCTATGGAGCACAAACAAAGGTGAAAGGCAGGTTTCACAAGCAGGAAGTGACTGAGATTAACAGGAAGCCCCTCGCGTTGAAACTAGAATCAGCAGCCTGAGTACACGCTCAAACACACACACAAACACAAACACACACAACCATACACAAACACACACACACACAGCAGCCACGTGGCACAATTGAAATGGTTGAAAGTTGAGGGAAGTATTTAAAACACACATAAAATTGTTGCCTGGGAATAAATAGAAGGAATTAAAACAGTAAATAAAGTTAGTGGGGATTAAGGCTTCTATTCAGGATCATCTGACACACACACACACACACACACACACACACACACACACACTTACACAGTAATTCAGGGAAACAGTACTTGCTAATATACAGTACTGCGTGTCAGTGGAAGATGGATCTCTTTCATTTCCTGTAGACGAAGTTTTACCAAGTTTCTGTTTCGCTCCTTTCGCTCTTCGCTTATATTATCATATTCTGTGATCACCATAGAAACGCTGAGTTTCTATGGCGATCACTGCTTGAAGGATTCATAAAATTATATGTTGGGAAGTAATACATATCTATCACTTCTGCTATTGCTGCAGCTAACATTGCTAGCCATGTATGCTACATCGAATAGTGCTAACAGTGCAGCTGCTTATACTGGGACCAATATTCTACCTGACACTGTGAGCTACTTCTGCTAATTGTAATACAGTTACCAGTGCTGTTGCAAGTACCACATCTACTGTTGCTACTGCTAACATTGCTAGCCATGTTTATTGTATTTAATACAGCTACCTCTGCAGCTGCTACCTCAGTGCTGCTACTCTCAATAACACTGTTGGCTACTTCTGCAACCAATTCAGATGATGAATTGAAAGTAGCACTGCTACTAGTACTTTTGTACTACGAGTAATTATCTTACTTTTCACGAAAAACCTCAAGATACAAATTGTAAATTTGGAAAACATCCTGTGTGATTCATGGAGGTCAGAATGAAAAGTACCAGGATGTAGTGAAGTTCTAAAGCCCAGATTCTTTGTACTATTCACAGTAATTAGTTATTGATCCTGAGGAGGAACTGTGCAGTAAAAAATGAGGAGGAAAAAATATATATGTGTATGTGTGTGTGTGTGTGTGTGTGTGTGTGTGTGCGCGCATGTGTGTGTGTGTGTGTGTGTGTGTGTGCGCGCATGTGTGTGTGTGTGTGTGTGTGTGTGTGTCACGTGTAAGTAACACCAGACACCCATGAAGCAGCAGAAGGTTGAGTTTCCTCCAACTGAGGTGTTAATGGATGGAGGAGTCCAGGAAGAAATGCACACACACAGACACACACACATACACACACACACACACACACACACACACACACACACACACACACACACACACACACACACACACACACACACACACACAGGCATACACTCACACAGTGGGTGTATGTGATGTCACATCTGGACACTTCTGAAAAACCGAAGCGGATCAAAGTCTGTCCTGGAGGCAAATGAAGAATAAGAAATGGATGATCCTGTGCCCTTTTTCCAGGGTTGCCAGGATAATTAATTACTCTATTGATTAGTGATTGATTCATAAGCAAATGTCAATATTCACTGATATTATGGTTTACAACTGTTTCACGGAGCCACTGCTTTATTTTGAGTCATTTATTTCATCCCCTTTTATGATTCTAGTTAATTACTATTATTATTTTAATCATTATCTTCTGCTATTAAAAATCATAACAAATCTAAGGAAATTGCTTTTTTACTATTTATTATTTAACATTTTAGTTAAAGATTTTATTTGTAGTTTCTCTTCTTCCAATTTTTATTTTAAATCTCTGACATATTTTTTTCATATTGTATCTTTATTTCTTTATATTTTTCACATTTTTCTGATATATATTTACTGATTTAAATGTTGGAGAATAAAAAGTTCAGCCAGAAGAGTGGACCACAAAGTAGCTGAGGAAAGTAGCAGTAAAGGTGAAGTGACGAGGGCTTTGAAGAGAATGAAAAGTGGAAAGGTAGTTGGTCCTGATGATTTGCCCGTGGAGGAATGGAAGTGTCTAGGTGAGAGGCAGTGGGGCTCTGGTTATACTATTCAACAGGACCTTAGAGAATGAGAAGATGCCTAACGAATGGAGAAGGAGCATGATGGTGCCCAATTTTAAGGAATAAGGGAGATGTTCAGAATAGCGGTAACAATAGAGGGATAAAGTTAATGAGCCGTACAATTAAGTTATAGGAAAGAATAGTGGAAACTAAGCAAGAGCAGAAGTCATTTGCATTTATGAGCAGAATATGAGTTCATGCCTGGAAAGAGTAGAACATATGCAGTATTTGCTTTAACAATGCAAATAGAGAAGTACCAAGGAGGTCAGAGGGAGCTGCATTTGTAGACCTCGAAACACATACGAGAGGATGCGGAGAGAGGAACTATGGTACTGTATGAGGAAGTCTGGAGTGTCAGAGAAGTATATTTGACTGGTGCAGGACATTCATGTGAGATATTAGATAGTGGTGAGGCGTGTTGCAGGTGGGACAGAAATGCTCGAAATGGAGATCCGACTACATCAGGGATCAGCTCTGAGCCCCTTTCTGTTTACATTGGTGATGAACGGGCTGACAGATGAAGTCAGACAGGAATCTCCATTGACCATCATGTTTGCAGATGACATGTTCTGCACAGGAACAGGAAAACAGATGGGAGAGCATCTTAAGAGCTTGAGGTAGCAGAGATGAAGATGGTGAGGTTCTCTTTGTAAGTGGCGAGGAGGGATAGGATCAGAATGAGTCAATCAGAGGGACAGCATACGGTAGATCTTCTGGAGAGAAGGTCAGACTGACATGTTTTGGATATGGACAGAGAAGGATGCTGAGGTTAGAGCTGCCAGGCAGGAAGTCTAGGGGAAGACCAGAGAGGAGGTTTATGGATATATTGCAGAAAACAATCTCTAAATAAATAAAAGACATAAAAAATGAAATTAAAATGTATTTAAGGATTTTTTTGATCAGCAATAAGACAAGGATGGATGGACTAAATAAGACCTTATATCTAATGTAGTGTTTCAACGATGAAATAATGGCGGAAGTGTAGAGAAGTTCGGTTCTTTAATTGAAACACCACCAAAATACACCTGGAACTTGAACATCCTGGATCATCTATATATACCCAGCTTAACCACGTGCCCCAACCATTAGTCCCATGGGGTGACAGACCAGGCCCCTTCATGTCCGCCACACTAAATTAAATCAAATGATCAATGACAACTTAAAAATTTAAGAAATTATTGTAGAACATCATTGGGTTCAGTGGGTTCAATCCCTCGGCCTGTGGACAAGAGAAGGACTAATGTGAATGAATGGAGAACCACAGGTGTGTGTGTGTGTGTGTGTGTGTGGGTGTGTGTCTGTCTCTGTGTGCGCATGTGTGAGTGTGTAAAGGGTCAGCGCCCCTGGAGGAACATTATTCGGGATAAAGATCCAGTTATAAATAGGTTCATCGAGCTCCTCTTTGTTTTCAGTCCATCGCCATTTGTCATATTGATCTGTGTGTGTGTGTGTGTGTGTGTGTGTGTGTGTGTGTGTGTGTGTGTGTGTGTGTGTATGTGTGTGTGTGTGTGGCAGCGCACACAAACACACACACACACTCACATACACACATTGATTCAGAAACTCATCTCATGTGGACCAGGGAGGGGCCCTAAGTGTCTTTTGGGTCCCTTCAAGATCTTTATGGACCTTTGGAGGAAAATCCATCATGTTAAAGGTTCTCCTGAGGCTCAGAACCAGAACAACACATGGTCCCTCGTTCTGCTTGGACCTGGTGGAGGTGGCTGCTCCCCAGAGTGGACCTGCTCGTGTCTCCACAAAGTCAAAGTTGGATGGAGGACACGCAGATATTCTCACAGGCCTGTTCGGGGAACAGCTGCTCCTCCTCTGACCAGACTCCTTGGTGAAGGAGTCGCAGATAAGCTTGATGGGGCAACTGGTTACAGCGACGTCAGCAGCTTCACTCACACACACACACACACACACACACACACACACACACACATCCAGACACACAAACCCACGCACACAAACCTAGACACACACACCTAACATCTGTGGAAAGCTTTGCTGACCCCAGACAAAATCAAATGGAGGGAGGTGAGGAATGTACGGTGTGCTTGCACGTTTGTGTGTGCACACTTGTCCATTTCGAGATAATAAAAATGTACATATAAAACTTTAATGATTCGCCTTCTATTGACAAAACTGCTACATTACTGCTCATGTCGCCTGGACACATACACACACACATACAACCACATGCGCGCCCACACATGCACAATGTTTTGTTGGTGATGCAGCGGGATGCAGGAGGCCGATATGAAGGAGTTAATTAGGTTTAGTGAGTGGTTTAGTGAGGTTTAGTGAGAAAGGAGCAAACCGTTGGGCGCTAATTAACCCAGCGCGCCTGCCATTGACACTGTGGCTACATGCGTGCACTCGCTAAGCTAATGTACCGAAAAAACTGGACAGATCGAGAAGCGGTCGTCCACGGCACTGAGCGGGAGGAGCAGCATGCTGCTTAATAATCAGCCGCTCAACGGAACTGACGGAACATCTGCAGAGGGGCCTGCGCCTTCCTGTGAAGCTCATAGTGATGCTATGCGACCGCGACACACACACAAAGATGGTTCTCACATCTTCCCCCCCCGCTTTCCGTAAAAGCTAAACTCGAACACTCTTATACTGAAAAGCCAAACCCAGTTCCTGATTGGCCGGAGAATGGTTCCCCTGTTCGGCGTGCATTGACCCACAAGCTAGCATACATTAGCGTGTCGCCCCCAAGCTCAGATCTCAGAAGTCTTCCGTCCCCACCAATGAAAAGGAATTTGTCGTGTCCCCCAATAACGGAGGGGGATGAGGCGGCCATGATGGAAACCAAAGGAGGAATCAATAATGCCGATACCGAGCCGCTGCCTTTCACCAGCGTGTTTGTTTAGTGCAAGACGGCGGGCTACCTTTGCGGTGGACCTTCGCTCGCCCAGGCTGTCCTGAAGTGGTATTTTCATTTCCATTTCAATAAAATATTCAGCTGACCTTTAAAAAAAGGTTGAAAAAAGAAGCCTTAGTTAGAGTCTGTTGTGTCGTTTAACTTCAAGACCAGAGAGTAAGTGCAAGCTGCCACTACCGGCTTTGTCAAGACTTGGGCCTGCCAAGACTAGGGGCGACTCGCTGCTCTCCTGACAAACTTGTGTCTCCCTGTTGGGGACACAGGAGAGGGTGTTCCTTAACTGTGCCATGGCGAGAACAAACCCTAAATCTCAGCAGGGGAGGTGATCTTCTCAGGGACAGAGGTGGAGTTCATCATTGAGAGTGCGTATTTGCCGGCGTCACAAGGCCTTCTATGTTCACAGTTTCTAGACTATCAGGGGCTAGCAGAGGAAGCCAGCAGGCTAGTGCTAGCATCCCACCCGAGCATCCCAGCTGATCTTAACCAAAGACTTTACAGGGGATCAGGGCGCCCAGAGGAGCATCCAAGCTTGCCTTGATTGACAGTCACATCAGGAAGCCCCCTCCGATAAGATGGCTAGGACAGTTTCTTGGTGGCAGACCATTGAAGGTTAGGTTGGGAGGTTCAGTACAGAAAATGGCTCTACCGATGGGCATTGTGGAGGAGAAGCCATGGAGATGATGGGCGACTGAGAGGGAGCCACGGGTCGATGCCCAGAGGAGACTGGATCGGATCCAGGAGAAACACCTCCGGCAGCTTTCTGAAGATAAACTTGTCGTACTTGTGCTCCCTGAAGTGTTTCAGTGGCATCTTTATCTCCACACGGATCAATGATAACCTTATCATTTCAATATGATTAGTATTGATCACTGCTCTTCATCTCCCCAGTGCCCACTGCTGCCCACAAACATGCGTTTTTAAAAAGAAACATATTCATGTATTAATTCAAGGAGGGGCCATCTACACGCACACACACACACTCGACTTTACACTGACAAACACACACCTCCGGGGAGGGAGAGGGGAGCGGGAGAACAGGAGATCCGATGCCTGCCCTTTGGGAGTTCTGCCAAATGAATACTGTTGACAGAACAATTAGCATCTTAGAGACAGGATAACCTTTAGCACAATACATCATCTTTATTATTCTCGACCTTCACTCTCGCTCGATCGCGCCTAGTGTGTCTGCGTGTGTGTGTGTGTGCGCGCGCGTGTGTGTGTGTGTGTGTGTGTGAGAGTGTGTGTGTGTGTTTGTGTGTGCGTGTGTGTGTACCATGTCCACCATGTCCTTGCACCCCCGATCCTCGTTCCGAGTCGTGGATGGAACCGGACCATGAGGAACATGCAAGGTGTTTGGTTGTTGGAACACAAAAGGCAGCAGGCTCGATGGTGATCCCCCATTCCTCCGTCAGATGGTCTCCTCTCTGGTTTTTCGATCTCCGTTAGAACGACATCCGTCAGCCGGTGAAGGCGGCTCAATGGGAGGCCGAAGCTTAATGACGGGCATCCCATAATTTAAGGTGTCGTTGTTTATTGTTCAAACAAA
Organism: Fistularia commersonii; assembly: GCF_037954325.1. NCBI lineage: Eukaryota > Metazoa > Chordata > Actinopteri > Syngnathiformes > Fistulariidae > Fistularia > Fistularia commersonii. The sequence continues at coordinate 341,823 of NC_141310.1, forward strand.
TATTCTGGTTCACTTTTAAAAGGCGGGCAGAAACTGAATATTTTCAAGAAAATACAATTTAATTTGTCCTTTTTTGAAGTCATAGACAGTTTTGTAGAGTGTATTAACATGAGTGTGTGAATATTCAAATGTTTGCGGGACACGTTTTTGCTTGTGGGTGACAGCTGATATTTTGGCGACCATGAGCTTTGACCTTGGATCTGCAGCTTCTGAGCAGCAAGCTCTCGACAACCCAGTGGTGTTGTTATCACATGTAACTATACACTGCTGTTTATGACATTAGCGCGTGAAGAGTGGGTTTCCAGAGCGGGGGTTGAAGCCGCTGCCGGAGCGGCGCCGTGCTCTCATTGGTCCAAACACTCTGCCAGCTGGGATCTGACAACCTTTGGTTGAAGACTCAAGAGTGCAGCGATTTCATCCTAGGTTCCGGCCGTCGCCGCGGTTACTTGGCTTACATTCGCCATTAACGCGGCGTATAAGCATTCGTATTTATTGGCAGTGGTAATTTACGCTTCCTGGTTTTAAGCCGCCCACAGAGTGACTCGGCAAGCGGCGGTTGAGGCGAGGAGCGGGGAAGCGGTGAGGACCTGTGAGGGGTTCACGCCTCGAGCGCCGCCGCCCCCATCGGGAACAGAGTTTATGGAAACCGGTTAAAGTTGCGAGCGGTTTGCCGGCAGCCAGTGTACCTCCGAGGGCGGAATGAACCGATCCCGAGACGTGACTAACTCCCGGGAAGGGATTGGAGGGCGGGAGGGTTTGGCGCCCTTCATTCGGAGGAGGCGGGATTTAAATTCGGAGCAGCCAGGCTATTTATCATCTGCCGCTTATCGCGGAGATAAAGCGTACTTTGAGGGGGTCGGGGCTTGTTTTGCCCCTCCCCCCTCACCGGCAGGCAGATGGAAGCTTCTAGCAACCGGTAGAGAAGCTCTTCCTGCATATCTGCCTCCACCAAGCAGCGGAACCACCCCGGCAGGAAATGTCATAAACTCATTTGTGATATTTCCCTCTCTTTACCTGAACATGCAACAAAATCTGGGGGTAAATATGTCGGGTATGCTGCCGCCGCCATCTCATTTCACACACATTCGCTCAGGGAAATAACATTTTACTTATTGAATACAAAGGAGCAGCAGGTAAACACCGTCTTGAAACATGACATGGGACACTTCTTGTCCACTGTTTACATGAACCAGGCAAACCGCTTGTCCATCAATCACATGACCTGGATACTTCCTTTCCATCACTCACATGACCTTGGACACATCCTGTTCATCACTCAAATGACCAGGGACACCTCTTGTCCACTGTTAACATGTCCAGGGACACTTCATGTCCACTACCTGGAGGTGAGGGTTTGCACCCTACCATCTTCCCGTCCCAACACACACACACACACACACACACACACACACACACACACACACACACACAAACACATACACACAGGTGTGCGCACGCAGGAGAGGTGGCGGTCCGATCTCACTACCAATCTGTTCCGATGGTCTGTCACCAGTGCAGTATTGATCTGTATCGATCAGCAATCAGCTCTTTTATTTTTCAAATCCGTGTTTTGGGTGACAGCCATCACCTCATTGATTAACATTCTAATTACTTCCTGCTTCCGTCCGCTGCCGTCAGCCACACTCCACATCAGCCCCGTGGGCTTCCTCCTCTTCTTCTTCATGTTCTTCTTTAATTGTCTGGCAGAAACTTCCCCCCTCGCTCGTACTCACCACAGGATGTTGGAACCATTAGACAGAGGAGTGGAATCTAATCCCATCCAGAAGTTAGAAATAAAGCCGACATGCTGATTAAGTTCACATCCTGCTCCTCTTCACACTCATCCTCCTTTCTTTTCTGGCTTCATGTTCTCTTCTTCTGAGATGTTTGCAAGGGAAGGACAGTGGACGCTCCCAATCCTGGCAATGTAGGGTCTCTAGTGAACCTCCTGGAGTGTGGGAGGAACCCAAAGAACTTGGAGGAGCCCCACACAGACACGGGGAGAATATTGAGACTTCACTCATGAAGTGGGAATCCATCGAGGGACCTTTGTGCTGTGAAGGGGGCTCCAATGTGCAATGTCCACTGCACCAGTGCTGCGCCCTGCTCTGATGGTCTGGTCCACCCAGGTTCTGCTACTATCTGCTGTTCAGCCATTCCATGCTGTTCAGCTACGGTGAATTGGATGCCATGAAAAAAGGCCAAAGCCGTCCAACCAGTTTGGATCTTCAATAAGTGTTTGAGGAGATTTGTGGAGAAAAGGTAATGAAAGTAATGTTGAATGTTATATTGAGGGTCTAGCATGTCGATAAATGGAGGTTCTTTGCACTCTACCGTCACAAATTTATGGCTAATTGAGCTTATCGTGATCTCTCGGGCAGTGCAATTGCAGCCCTGTGGTGGACGGTGTAGTTACATCGACTGACCAGGGGAGAAAACCTGATCTTGACGCGTCAGCAGATTAACAGGCTGGTGTCATGATGTCCTGCTCAAACTCAATGACATCATCAGTCCGAGACAGGAAGTACAGACAATCATTAGATCCTTTTGCCAGTAACTTCATTACTTCACCTTCCTTGGATCCAACAAATTTGCTGCTTAACGGACCAATAACTGCTAGCTTCACGTAGAGCCTTCTTTCTCAAACTCCCATCCACTTTCTGCTCCCATCGTTTGTCACTTTGTCAACTTTTTGTACGTTCTTGCGAAACCGTGCTCCTTAAGTGTTTCTCTGCGCTGGGGTCTGTTCCCCAGCGCAGCAAGAGGCTGGTGATTTATCGCCCGCATCGTCACGAAAATGGGACTCGGCTAGGAGTTTGCAGCAGGGACCACATAGACTCATGGGGTTCCATGGTGGAGAGAACATGTGACAGAGCCACTGGTGGTGGACAGAAGGCCACCTCATATGGAACCCGTCGTGCATCACATGACTGAAGGAGTTGGCAGGGTTGCTAGTCGAGACATCTGACTTGTTAACAAAAACACTTTTAATAAAACTAGATCTTTTTCTTTTTCTTTCAGCTGCTACTTTCAACGGGTCCCCTCTCTATTCTCCGTGTCCTCTTCTCTTACACCACCTAACTTCATGCCCTCTTACCCTTCTTTCATAAACCTTCTCTTGCATCTTCCTCCAGGTCTTCTGCCTGGCAGTTCCAGCCTCAGTATCCTTCTACTTGGATCTTGATTATCCCTCCTCTTCTCCACACTCTCCATTGCTATTGACTGTTGACCCTAGAACTTAAACTCCTCCACCTTCTTTATCTCCACTCCCAGTAGCCTCACCATTCCACCCGGGTAACTGCCATTCACACACATATATTCTGTCTTGCTGCAACCACCACCATCTCTCAAGATTTTACTCAACACTGCGCTCACTACAGATCACAATGTCATCTGCAAAAATGATGGTCAATGGAGATTCCTGACTGGCCTCATCTGTCAGCCAGTCCATCACCACTGCAAACAGGAAGGGGCTCAGAGCTGATCCATAGTGTAGTACTAACTCCACCTTGAACTTCTCTGTCACATCAAAAGCACCCCTTTCCACTGTCTAACATTGCACATACATGTCTTGCACCAGTCAAACATACTTCTCTGCCACCCCAGACTTCCTCATACAGCACCATAGTTCCTCTCTCTGCACCATGCCATATGCTTTTTCTAGGTCTACAAAGGCACAATGCCGCTCACCCTGACCTTCTCTGCCAGCTTTCTTAAAGCAAATGCTGCATCTGCAGTGCTCTTTCTAGGTATGAAACCATACTGCTGCACATCTTCCCTATTCTTAAAAATAGGCATCACCACAATTTTTTCACCATTCCCAAGGTATCTTCTCTGAGATCCTGTTGAATAATGTAAACAGATCAGTAAACGGTTCACTGCGTCTCTCCTAGACACTTGCACACCTCCACAGGTATATCATCAGGACAAACTGCCTTTCCACTCTTCATCCTCCTCAATGCCTTCCCCACTTCACATTTACTAATCTCTGCTACTTTGTGGTCTACAGTAGTCGCCTCTTCTACCCTTCCCTCTCTTTCATTTCCCTCATTCATCAGCTCTTCAAAGTACTCTTTCCATCTTCCCATCACTCTTCTAGCATCTGTCAATACATTTACCTCTCTATCCTTAATCACCCGGACCTGTTGTACATCCTTTTTATCTCCATCTCTCTGTTTTGCCAACCTGTATAAGTCACTCTATTCTTCCTTACTTTCCATCCTGGCATACAAGTCATCATATGCCCTTTGTTTGGACTTTGCTACCTTTTTCTTTACCTTGTGCATCATCTCCCCATACTCCTATCTGTTCTCTTCAGTCCCCTCAGTGTCCCACTTCCTCTTTGCGAACTGTTCTCTGTATATACTCCTGCACTTCCTCATTTCATCACCAAGTCTCCTTGTCTATTTTCCTTTCAGATGACACACCATGTAATCTCCTACCTGACTCCCTGATCACATTAGCTGTAGTTGTCCAGTCTTCTGGAACCTCTCCCTGACCACCCAGAGCCTTTCTCAGCTCCACCCTGAAGCCTACACAACACTCCTCTCCAGTCAGCTTCCACCACTTTTGTCCTCTGCTGTGTCTTCTTGATCTTCCTTGTCACCACAGTCATCCTACAAATCATCATCATATGCTTTCTGGTGACACGTTCACCTCCACTACTTTCTTTTTGCAAAGTCTACCACAATTTGTCCCTCTGTGGTCCTATACTGTAGATCAAATCTGCCCATCACTCCTTCATCACCTCTATTTCCTGCACAAACTTCAAGATCTGCCCCAATTCCGACTTTCTCACCTCTGCAGATGTTCTGCATTATTTACTTAACCGACTCTAGAAGTATTTCTTCTTCTCTGACTCACATCCCACCTGTGGGGCAGAGCCATCTCATCTCATCTCATCTCATCTCATCTCATCTCATCTCATCTCATCTCATCTCATCTCATCTCATCTCATCTCATCTCATCTCATCTCATCTCATCTCATCTCATCTCATCTCATCTTATCTTATCTTATCTGAATGTTTTGGGTCAAAAGTTGTAAACAAACCACGGACCCTGTTCTCCCACCACACTATGTTGCTGTGTGTTTGTATGTGTGTGTTTGTGTGTGCGCCACGTGTTTTCAATGATGCATTTGGCCATGGTTGTAATAATGCTGTAATACTGTGTCAGAGGGCCATGCATGAATAAAAGATAAGGATAAGAAACAACAACCTGGCAAACAGCTGATTCTGGTTTCACCTCCGCTGAACACGGCCAAACACCCGTGATGTCATTTTGACCTTTGGCTCCATGTGGTGTGTGTCAGTATGTGTGTTTATGTGTGTTTGTGTGTGTGTGTATGTGTGTGTTTGTGTGTGTGTGTTACAGTTCAGCCCCAGCGTCCATGTGATCAAGCCTGATTGTTGTCTCTAAAGGTCGACCAGGGGTGCGTTCACAGACCCGGAGGGGCAGTCGAGTCTGGACCCCCCCTCCATTTACACTAACTTCCTGTTGTTATGGAATCCACCAGAAACAAAAAACATATACATTCTGAACTGCATTACATGGTAGGATGTGTCTGACTGAAGCCTGAACACACATGAAAAGAATTTATCAATTGAACCTTCTTTATTTTGTAGTCTTACTTTGTTAGGACTTTCCAGGCCACCATAATAATAATAATAATAATACAT
>NC_141310.1:352500-385000 GCF_037954325.1 Fistularia commersonii
CCAGTGCTTTGATTTGATGGCGGCAGGAATTAATCCATCCCCCTGTGATTCTCTGCCATGTTTGCTACCCGACGACGCCATCCTCCGAGAAATTACTTCACACACTGCAATTTCCTTTAATTAGTCCAAAACCTAATGCTGCTGTTTTCTGGACGTGTGTGTGTGTGTGTCTGTATGTGTGTATTTTTGGGTGGGTTGGTGGGATTGGGGTCCCTTCATTCCACAAGAAAATAGAAACCCTGATTTGAACTGGGGGTTTCTGTCAGAGTAACAGCTCATCACATTTTCTCTTTGGGTCATCAGGTTTTTTGTAATTATTGGTTTATTACTTTGAAAATCATGCTTCAATCATTCTGGAGATTCTGCTGTTCTACTCTTGTTTTTGACTTTCCAGGCTGCTCCAGAAAATCTCTGTACTTATGAACACTGATTATGTGTTATTATTGTGTAATTACATTATTTTTACCAGTTGTGTATTTAAATTCACATGATCAGGTGATACTCAGCATTGTGTCTGCGATCATTCATACTTTTAAGAAGATTATTTACAGAAAAGTTAGTTTTTTGCCTTCTGTTAATCCCCTACATTATAATCTCATTCTTCACACACACACACACACACACACACACACACACACACACACACACACACACACACACACACACACACACACACACACACACACACACACACACCCCGAACCAATGCTCCAGTAGTTATCTGGATTACTTGATCCAAGCTGCATGTAATGGAACCCCTGTCTCACGTAGTTACCGACAGACACTGCCTCAGTCAGCCAATGAGACGTTAGGATTGGAAATAATTTACTTGTGTGTGTGTGTGAGTGTGTTTGTGTTTGTGTGTGTGTGTCCTGTTTGTGTCATTGTAAATGAGTCTCCCGGGATTGGGGTTAAATAAAGGCGCCATAAATAAAAAGGGGATAAACGGGTCTTTAACGATCGGGATATAACATGCGCTCAGCTGTATTAGTCGGCAGCCATCTTTTCAAGGTGACCTCACTTCCTGCCCCCACCCCCCACCCGCAGCTTTGTTTTTATTTCCTGTTATTGATGTGTTCATCTCAGCTGCTGTGAGTCCTCTAACTTTGGTCAGCCATTCTGGATCGGACTGGATGTGTGTGCTTATGTATGTGCGCATGTCTGCAGGGGCAAGGTGTGCCTCTGTGAGATGAGTGCATTTCTGCAGGAAGAAAGTGTGTGTGTGTGTTGTGTGTGTGTGTGTGTGTGTGTGTGTGTGTGTGTGTGTGTGTGCGTGCGTGCGTGCGTGCGTGCGTGAGTGCTTGCATGGGTGTGTGTGTGTGTGTGTGTGTGTGTGTGCGCATGTGTGTGTGTGTATGTGTGTGCGTGTGTGTATCCATGGAGGAAGTGTTTGTGGGTGTGTAACTTATCTCAGCTCCCTTGGCTTGGATGGGTGTGGGGTGAACTTTGTGTGTGTGTGTGGCTGGTGGGTTTTATTACACAGTAGCCATTTTTTTTTTCTGAGTGGAGATTTTTCAGCTCCATTTCATGTCTGTAAGAGCACCACGGTCTCAGCCAGTCACAGCGGCCCGCCACGTCGTTGGCCATCTTTAGTGCAGGGCTGAGAAGATGTGGTCGCCTGGAGCCGGAAGTTCAACCAATCAGTTGGCTTCTGTCGTCAGGGATAACAGACATGGAACCTGTGTGTGTGACGGAGGAGAAGGAGGAGGACACAAACTACACGGGGTCTCTGCACCCAAACCCTCTGAGGAGGGGAGCGTTCCCTTCTTCCAAGTCAGGTGAGTCCACTCCCAGGATCCAGTAGAATTGATACTGTCATTACCGTGGTGACTGGTTACCACACCTGGATTCACCTTCCAACTCAGAACAACGGTCCTCACACCTGGATGCTGTTTTACTAGCTGTCTTGCTTGCTTCCATGATAATCTCCAGGAGATTTTATTTTCTGAGCAGCTCCTGCCCTGCAAGGCCCCGCCGCCGCCCCCGAACCCCGGAGCTGCCACCGCTAGCCCTGGCCAAGACCCAGCAGCGGAAGGAGAAAAAGTGGAAAAAAAAGGCTACTAATTATCAGCTCCTGATTGAATGTGCAGTGGTCCTGGGTGGGAGTGGTAGTGAAAGCAGAGTGGCTTTGGGAACAGGAAATTAAATTAAAAGCAAAAACACTGCAGTTTGTTGCAAAGTCAGATGTCTGCGCTGAAAACCACGGCGGGAAGAAGTGATGAATGGAAGAGCCGCCATTTTATAGTTTGTAATTAGAGCTGGAAGGGTGGGTGAATGTGTATCTACAGGGGCAAGGTGTGTGTATGTGTGTGTGTGTGTGTTTTGTATACCTGTTTGTCTGTGTCTATGTGTGTATTGTATGCGTGTGTTTGTGTCTGTGTGTGTGCTTGTGTGTATGAGTTTGAGTGTATTTGTGTGTGTGTTTGTGTTTGTGTGTGTGTTTGAGCGTGTGTTTGAGTGCGTATGTGTCTATGTGTGTGCATGAGTCTGCATGTGTGTGAGTTTGAGTGTGTCAGTTTGAGTGAATGTGTGTGTACGTGTGTCTGTCTGTGTGCATGGGTATGTGTGTGTGTGTGTGTGTGCGTGTGTTGGTGTGTGCGTGTGTTTGTGCATGAGTCTGCATAAGTTTAAGTGTGTATGTGTGTTTGTCTGTGTGTGTGTGTGTGTGTGTGTGTGTGTGTGTGTGTGTTTGTACACATATGGATGGGGTGAAGAACACTTCCAGGTGGAACCAGGGAGGAGGAAGGATCTCTGCAGGGATTACAGATACCTGACCTTGAAAGGAGTGGAAGGTTGAGCAGAAAACAAACATTTTCAAGAATGGATGAACACAGTGTTTTCGTCATTTATTAGAAGAAATATTGTTTTTGTCAATAAATGGATAAAGTCAATATTTTAGTCTTTGAATGAACAGATTATGAGCTCGGATAAGCCAGCTCGCTTCAATCTGCCATGGCCATCTTTGCTGTATTTCTGTTCGTAGTCCCCATGTGGATGAAGGTGTTAAACCTTCAATAGATGGAGACAGATGCTCTGATTATTAGCTACTCAGGATTCAGATTAAACTTTTTTTCGGAGCCCGCAGGGAGATGTATAATTCCAGGGATTATTACTGCTGCGAGTCCTGCATGGTGGAGGTCCAGAGGAGGTCCGGATACCACCCAGATGAGACCATATGCAGCTGTTCTGTTTTTCTGCAGATTGTTTGCCCTTAAATGAAGTACATTTGCTTAGTGACGGTGGCGGTGAGGGTCTATTAGCTGCCGCTGCTAGTGAACAAAAGACACCGATAATGGTTTCCCACAAAATGAAATCCAAGAATAATTGAGTATCGATCCAGGGGTAGGGAGGCTGATGACTTCATGATATTCCTCCAACTGGAGATAGTCCATCTTCAGATCTCATAGGCAGAGATGGAGGATTTGGGGATGACTGGTTGTGAGGAAGGAATAAAAGAAAGGGAGGCTCCAGTTGAGCTCATCAGAACCTCATCTTATCAAAGTTGGAAATGGTAGAGCCAAATAACGAGGTTCTTTGAGTTTTCACACCGACACCAGTCTTTCTTGGAGGGAGTCACAGGACTCCACTTGGATAAGGAGAAGTAGAAGAACAACATCTTTTATTTTGAAAATCAGAGCCAACACACACACACACACACACACACACACACACACAAACACATACACACACACATACACACACACACACACACACACACACACACACACACACACACACACACACAGTCAGAAATCATTTCTTTTGAGGAGAGCGAGTCGGAGGGGGAGATAATGGTGGCCCTCAAACCTCCTTGTGATCAAAAATGGCATCAATAATCCAGGCCGTCGCACTCAAGGAGATCTAAAAAATGTAAAAGGCCTTTAATTCGGCCGAGCTGGAATTATTAAAAATACAGCAACCTGTGAATTGGTGTCCGCGCTGTTATTACCGAATTATGACGGTTAAATAAGCAGGCGCCGTTTTTGGAATCCTCGCAGGGAATGATGTCCCGTTCGGCGTGTCAGGACCTGCCATTGGATGATTATTTCGGCTCGGAAAAATAATTTTTAAAAATAAACACTTTTTAAAGATGAAACATCCTTTTTGTTTTTCCTGGATTAGGACATTTCAACAAGTCAATTATAAGCAGATCATTTATATTTTATCCCCCCCTCTACACACACACACACATGCCAGGCTAGTACTGGCGTTAGCATCAACCCCGCAGTTCCTGTCTAGTGCACAACACCATGGATGCTGGACAGGAAATTACGAACTTTGGTCAGATGTTTGGTCAAATGAGGACACAGGTGGGAACCTTCGACTAATCTGCTGACTAACTGCTGACTAATCATCTCAGCAGACCATCGCATTCGAGAACATGAACCAAGAGGCCAACAGGCTGCAGAACCTGTCAGAACCTGTCACCCCAACTCTGATGGGGCTGGAACATCATTGAAGATACCAGATTCAAGTCAGTACTCTCAGATGATCCTTTGACAGGCAGCAATGGTAACCAAGTGGCAAAGCTTACAGGATGGTCACTTGCCAACTGTCTGATTGTCTGTAGAGTTTTCTCCCAAATAAGTTGGACGGGCCTCCTCCCGGGGGGAAGGGGTGACATCTGCTGTCTGCCACACACACACACACACACACACACACACACACACACACACACACACACACACATAGTTTTGGATCTGTTTCATGTGAGGCTCGGCGTCGCCAGGGAAACGGCGACCTGTTATTGGAAAGGACAGGGCGGAGGAGTAGGGAGGACGGCAAAGGCGTGAGCGAATCAGATCGGGCCGATCCGCGGGATTAAAAGTGACAGGACGGAGGATTACCTCCCCCCTCCACATCCCCCTATCGACCGGTCAGGATGGAACGTTCCATTTCCTGCCCAAATAAATTAAAAGTCAGAAGTAATTTGCCTGATGGGGGGGTGCAGGTGTTTTTCGTCGTCTTTTTCCTTTTTTTTGATCTCTCACAAAAATGGACGCAGAAGGGGGGGTTGACAGGTTCATGGCGGGAAGGCAGGGGTTTGATTAAAGGGAAGAAGATAGTAAGAGATTGAGGTCTTGTTCTCGCCGTAGGAAAGATCACGCAATCACGTCGCTAAAAATGCACGGCGCTCTGCACGCGCACCTACACACACACACACACACACACACACACACACACACACACACACATGCACGCCCCCCTGGTCTGGTCTTTGTACTGACAAGGAAGATGTGGGGCAATGTGTTGTTTTTTGTGCCGGTTTGTGTTTTTTCATCGGGGTGCAAAATTCGCACATCTGCTTTCCTGGCGACATCCACATGGACTCTCACACAAGGAAGCCGCTGCTTTGGGACTCTCTGATTGGATGAAATCAAACACACAGTTCTGGTTCTGCATCAGTGCGCACACACTAAAATACAAGGATGGCCGGGTGCGAAGGATTCTCATTTATTTGGGCTGGTGGGGGGAGGAGCTTATATCCAGCCAGGTAGAAGCTCTTTGTGCGTCTTCCTGGTCTCAGTTACATCCACCCATCTCCATGCATCCATCCATCTTCCGCTGCTTATATGAAGTTGGATTGAGGGGGCAGCAGCCAGTGGAGGGAGGCCCAGACTTCCTTCCCCTCAGCCACATGGTCCAGCTCTTCTGGGGGGACTCCAAGGCGTTTCTGGGCCAGCCTAGAGACATAGTCTCTCCAGTGTGTCCCGGGTCTTCGTCATGGCCTCGGAATATCTCCCTCGCAGAGGTGTCTAAGAGGCATCCTTACCAGATGCCTGAGCCACTTCATCTGACTCCTCTCTATGCGGAGGAACAGCTACTCTACTTTACACTTCTCACCCTATCTCTAAGGGAGGGTCTGGCCACCTTGCAGAGAAAACTAATTCTGGTCACTTGTTTCTCGTACTTTTGGTCACTACCCACAGCTCGTGACCATAGGTGAGGGTAGGAACGTAGATCGAATGGTTACAGCCGCTGTTCACAGCTAAATTCACATTTAGCTGTGAACAGCTCCAGTGAGAGCTGGCGATATAAAGAACACGTTACTTTATATGGTACAAATTGTATATAAATAGTAATACTATAAATACATGTAATATCATCATATATAGAGTATCTTATACCTATCATACACACAGTATCATTATATATAAGTCATATATACACCTACATACCGCGGCAGTTTGCTGTTGGCTCTGGGAGCTGGAAAAGCTCTTTTCCAGTAGTGGCAGCGCCTCTTCCTCTGATGCAGGTGTAATTACCTGCCAGAGAGGCTACTGCCTTTGAGGGCGTCCTCGTCGTGCTTTGACCCAACAGCTCCATCCACAAAGGCGGCGGCACATGGCCCTGGCTGTTTGCAGCACTGCAGTGCGAGGTGAGGTCCTTCAACTTCAAACGGCCTTTCATTCGGCTTTTATTTCAAATGGCAGCGTTTGTATGACAGCAGGGATCTGAAGCCTCTGCCTGCTCTCCACTCTGGGGGGCCCCTCGCACCACCTGACAGCCCCGTCTTCGCGGGACACATGGCTGATTCCGGTTTGTGAGCCACCAGTGAGCGGCGTCGGGGTGAACATCCCCCGCGAGGAAACATCAGCTGGGACCGCCATCCGCGAGCCCTGCGAGCCGGTGTCGGCCCCGGTTTAGACACCCGGCTCCACGACTTCAAAGGGTACACAGATGATGACACACACACACACTAACACACAACCTCCCAGATGAGCCCATCTGGGAGTGACGAGAGGCCTTGCTTGAAGTGCTTCCCAGTCTGATGACATGAATAACTGGCATATTTGGTGTTTGTGTGTGTTTGTGTTTGTGTTTGTGTTTGTGTTTGTGTTTGTGTTTGTGTTTGTGTTTGTATTTGTGTTTGTGTTTGTGTTTGTGTTTGTGTTTGTGTTTGTGTTTGTGTTTGTGTTTGTGTTTGTGTTTGTGTTTGTGTTTGTGTTTGTGTGTGATGGTGTGTGTGTGAGGCCTTCATAAGATGGAGTAGGCATCTGGATGCCCTCGCCTCCATTCATTTTAGACGCTGTTTACTCTCGTCCTTTAATATCCCCCTACAGAGAGATTAGCATGGCGGTTCCTGATTGGTTAATTTCTTCTCTCCTTGGGCATTTCAAATCCTGAATCTGCCCATCTTCTGATACCTCTCCTGGGAAGCAGCCCAAGCAGAAGGGCCAGACCTCCAGGGTCTTCTGGGTGAATCCTTATGCGTTCCCAGGGTAGCCCAGAGACATAGTCCTGGGCCTTCTCCTGGTGGGACCTTCTGGAACACCTCCAGTGAGAGATCCAGGAGGTGTTCTGACTTAATGGAGCCTCCGCATCCATCTCTTCTGGATAAGTAGAAGCGGCAGCTCTGCTCTGATCTCCTTGATTACCGAGCTCCTCACTCTATCTCCAAGGGAAAGCCCAGACACTCAGTGGAGGAAACTCATTCCAGCAGCTTGTATCCATGATCTGCTCCTTTGGATCTCAACCCAATGGTGACCAGAGGTGAGGGTTGGAACGTAGGTCGTGATCCTTTTTCACCATGGTGCTCTGTTCACCCCTCGCTCATTAACAAGACCTCAAGGTACTTGACCTGGAGAGGGTGCTCTGAGGACCACGGACTGGTCTACATGTGCTTCTTGGATCTGGAGAAGGTATTTGGGCAAGAATGAGCTCTTGTGGTCAATGACCACTTGCAATTGGTCATGCAGTGTGCGAGAATTGCTTTCATCTCAGACATCTTCACCTCTATACTACCACCAGAGAATCAAGCTCCTGCCAGACAACCCAGCTGTCTTATTAGAACTTCTGGGGGTGGCGGGACTCTCTTATTAGACTTCTGGGGGTGACTGTAGAGGATGAAGATAAAGGGGGAAGAGGAACATCTCTTGCGGTACCCCAGTGTTGACCACTCTTCCTGAAACATAGTGTTGTTGGCTTAAATATTGCAGTCTGCTGGTGAGATAGTCCACCATCCAAGACACAAGGGGGGCCTACTCCTATAACTACAACTTAGCACAAAGTACAGACAGCCTGATTGTGGTGAAAGTAACAGAAAAGTAAATTGATATGATTCCCACAGTTCTCTCACAGTGGTCCAGATGGGCATAGGCATGATCCTGCAGGTAGATGACATTATCCATCCGTAGGTGGGGCTGATGGGAAAATTGGATGGAGTCATATGCGGTCTCACTGTGGGATAGAGTTGACCCGGCTCTGAAAGCCCTCTTCTCCGAGTTGAGGAGGGGTTGAGGAAGAGCAGCCCCTCCTCTTCCTCTCCTGGGAAGTGAACCCTGTATTTTGAAGTTGACAGAAAAGCCTGCTGGGCCCATCTGGATGGCGGCGGCTGCATGTGCGATAGCGATGTCCTCCTTTATTTCCTCTGAAGACTGAATGCATGGTTGAAGTGCAATCCAATCCACCAACACCACCATCTGGGGCGGGGCTTTGGAGTCCACTCGACAAATCTGGTGTGAACAGGCAGCAGAGCATCCTGGGAAGGAATCCTGTGAAATGACCACAATATCCAGATGCATTGGTGCATGGCGTTGCCATGGAAACTAGTCAAATCTATCCAGGGACCTGGTTCCACAATTAATAAACAATTTAAAAATCTTGAGTTCCCAGCCCACAAGGGGTGGGTTTTGATACCAGAAACATACCATAATCACTCCTTCTATGGCTAAAAATGGTTGGAGGAACCAACACATAGATTCATCGGCCAGTTCCCCCAGCAGAACCCTCGGAGGAACGAGGATACAGAGGGTTCTTAGGTGGGAACTGTGGAACATCAGGCCCAGACTCCGTTATTCCGAGAAAGAAGCTGCTGGAAAGGCTGGATGAGAAAAAGGCTGCTGACCAGTCATTACCATCCTTGGCCAAAGGGTCATTTTTTGAAGATCACAAATCAGACAGGACATTCTGATCGGCTGGCATCGTGGGATCAGGATGTCTGTGGAAGGCCTTGGGTTCCTCATGTGACAGAAACCAGGCATGAATCAGATGCTGTGTCAGAGAATGGCAACGGTAATGAAGGGGCGGGGCTTACAGGAAGGTCACTACAGACATCACTGCAAGGAGGGGGCGGGGAAGTCCGACCCCCAGCAACAATCAACGTTTTCTTCTCTAACAAGCTAGATAGACCTCCTCAGGGGGGCTTCCATCCATCAGGCCAGCAATCATCACCCCCTGCTGACAGCGCTCTGCAAGGGCAGAGCTCCCATTCATCGTGGGTAGAGGTGGAGGGTGGGGGCTACCATTGTTGCATCGCAGCACATGATGTGAGAAGATGGGGCTGACTCCAGGAGCCACCGACCCTGATCGGAGCATTGAAATGGCGGTTATGGTGAGCGGGTGCCCTTGACGAGCTGTCAGTGCGTCTGACGGCGCTCCCTGTCACAGAAGCCATCGTCAAACGTTCTCCGGTCTGGTTGCCACTCTGATCAAAGGCGGCGATGTCGATTTCGGGGAGGAACGGCGGCGTGGTGACGAATGATGAAACTGTCAGAAAGTTGTTCAGTGGCTCGCTTCCCCTGTGCGTCTTAAAATAATCATCCGCCGGCTGCCTCTGCACATGTCGCCACTTTTTGTTTCTTATTTGGCGACGATTTTCCTTGATGCTTTCCTGGCGTGTTGACAGGAAGCTAATCGTGTGACGAGCCTCCTTCAGGTGATTTACACATGTGAGGCTTGCTCGCATCTTGATGAAGGCTTGATCTCCTCTTCCTCGACCGTGCATGCTGCTCCCGATGAGTCACATTGCAGGTTTTATGAATTTTACAGCAATGTGCAGACTGGCGGTGGCTCTGTTCAGCCACTTCAAATTGCTCTGCAAAGTGCCAAATGTTCAGGTCAGGGGTTGAAGACGTCAAAGACCCTCCTCTGTTTCCAGCCCATCTTCACTCAGAAACCTCCATATCCATGAAGTTCTATACTCCACGGATAAGAACCTGCTGGAAACATGTTGAAGTGGAGCCTCGCTCATGCAGCATGACGGGTTTGGTCCAATGATAAGTGCTACGTCTCACCAGGAAGAGAACCAGGACACAAACTTCAACGCTGGAGGGATGTTAGCTTTTTCCTCACTGAAGGAACCTTTTGCTAGAACTTTTGCAGGAATCGTCTGTCTTCTAAGTGCATTAGGGACCATGGACCATTGAACCTCCTACTCTGATTCATAGGTGTTTGGAGATTGGTAACACTTACTATTTTTGAAACCTACCACAGCTCAGATGTTTCCAGGGACAAAATGGACAGAAGCAGCGGGAAATGGAGTGACGAAGAAGTCCAAGCTCTTCTGGCCGGCTACACCAAGGGCTCTCGGAAGAGCATCTACATTTTGGCCAGAATAGGTGCAGAGTTAGCTAACGGCTGGGTTTCCATATAACCCTGCTAACAGAGAAGATAAAAACACTTCAGCCTATCCAAACATCCTTGGTTCAATTTCCACCATGTAGAACACAAACGGTGTGGCAGACCCCATCTCCATGTTGTAAGTGTCATCTTCCTCTTCTTCTTCCAAGGTGGTTTGTTTGAGTGTGGAGCTTAAGGTGGACATTGCAGACGCTTGAGGTGTACCGGAGGAGGCTAGTTCCTGGAACGGAATTCGAGCTGGACACAGGGACTTCTCGGATGTCTTCTGTCTGAAAGGAGTTTCTGTCTATTATGGATGGATGGATGGCCGGATGGATGGATGGATGGATGGATGGATGGATGGATGGATGGATGGATGGATGGATGGATGGATGGATGGATGGACGGATGGATGGACGGATGGATGGATGGATGGATTGATGGACGGGAGGACCTCCTTCTTCTCTTATGCTTTCTGTTTCCTAAATCTGAGAGGACTCTCCAAATGCCTTTGGCAGCGCAGGAAATACACTGAAACCTAAGTTTCAGTGTCTTGCCCAAAGACACTTCAGTATGTTCTCTGGGTTTCAGATGAGATCTGACCTTCGTGGAGAAAGTCATGGATCTCAGTGTCACGTTCACAGAGGACCAAAGGACTGAACAGAAGGTCAGCAGCAACGGAGACTCGTCTAGGCTCTTCCTTAGACATAGGTTGAGTAACTCATCCAGGAGGGTTTCAGAGTAGATATGCTGCTTCTCCTTATCCAAAGGAGGCTCCATCTGGTCAGGACACTTCCTGAACCCCTCCCCGGGGAGGTCCTCCAGGCATGAGTTAGACCCCAGGAAAGATGTTGAATATGCTGGAAGAACTACAACAGGAAGTCTGGGCCTCTGTTGGGCCCATCCCCAGATACTGGATGGATGGCACTTTGGCATCCATAGTTGCTCCACCAAGCAGTAGGACTTCCCCGCGAGCGTCTAGGGTGCTAGAGTCCCTGGAGACTCCTGATGTTTGACGTACGAATGAATAAGGTAAATAATGGTTTGTTTCCAAACAGCGTTGTCAGAAAGACAAATGTTCCTCCGCTGTCACTCTGATGTTCCCGGGCCTCACTCTCCTGAGAATCAGAGAACCGCCGCTAGCACGCGGACAAACATTTCCAATCAGGACATCTTTGATATGGAGAATTGAGGCTGTCGTGCAGACAGGAGACCATCACGTTAATTTGTTGATTTTAATTAACAGTTCAGACATGAGAAAACAGCCATCTCCAGGCGCCACTATCGGGGTTCTCAAATATTGGACTTGCTTTGAAAGATTACGCTGGAAAACATTGGAAACCTTAATCAAGCACTGCGTTAGTGTTAGCATTAGCATTAGCATGATGAGTGTTTTTTTCATCAGGATGCTAGCGGTGGGAAACGCAACAAAAAATAAGATGGACATTTTCAGCACCAGAAGAAGAAGTTTTAATGGGAAACCTTTTCAGCAGATTGGAGGTTGGTCTCCAAGACAGCTGTTAGCTTGGAGGGAAACAGTTGAATAAGTTACCTTTCAAACATCAGGCAGGGTTTCCTTTTTCTATGGTTTCCTATCTGCCTTCTCGCCATGTTCTGCTGCATGGGTTCTCTTTGAGTTCTTTGTCTTCCTCCTAAAACAGTCGGCAGGTTCATTGAAGAACAGATTTGTGAATGAAAGGGTGGTTGGATGATTGACAGCTGACGCGTCCAGGTTAAACCCCACCTCTAATCTCCTTGACAGCTATGATTTGCTCCACCGCCAGAGCCCATCAGCGGTGTAGGGAATGTATGAAAATATCCCATAGCATCTGCTGAGCTAACATATAGGCTAATACGTTGGGTTATGTACACCTCGGAGAACCTCAGAGAACTGAGGCACAGATGATACAACAACCATGTCTTGTGCTTGTACTGTCGTGGATTTACTCAGTTACTTCAGAACACAGGACAACATGGTCTTTAGGGACCTTAGGAGACAGAGCAGGAAGGCAGAGGTTCAGAGCTGGAAAGCTGACCCAACAGGTCAAATTTTCATCTCCATGAGAATCCCATGAGAACTCTCCCTCCGTCACTTCAGGTTCTACTCACATTATGCTCCTTGGACCATTCTTATCCTGCCCTGTCGCTCTGCTGCGCTCTCCTGGTTTCTTGCTTCTTCTTTGGATCTTCTTCCTCATCAGCTGCTCTTCCTCCTCCTTACGAGGCCTAGCCAACAGGTTGGCCCTGGTTCGACACCTGTTTGCGCGAGGCGCTTTAATTGCGGTGTCTGGAGTGTGTGAAGTGCTTGTGAAGTGTGTTTGTGAAGTGTGTGTTCACACCGCGATTTTAACTTGTCTGTAAATTGACGGCAATCAAAGTAGAGAAGGTGCTGAGAGCTGCAGCCTTTCAGCTCTGTCTGGCTGCTGAGGGTGGTTTTCATCTCCGCCAGCAAGCACACCACCTTCAAAGAGCGTAAATGCGTGCGTATGCTCGTGTGTGTGTGTGTGTGTGTGTGTGTGTGTGTGGGTGTGTGTGTGTGTGTGTGTGTGTGAGTGTGTGTGTATGTGTGTGTGTGTGTGCGTGTGTGTGTGTGTGTGTGTGTGTTTGTGTGTGTGTGTGCGTGTGTGTGTGTGTGTGTGGAGTGTTGGCAGGCATTTTGCAGAACGCTTAGCACACATACACATACACATACACGTATTCTCAGACTGGTCAGGGAGGTCAGCGTGAGCTGAGAAGGTCCAACTGGAGTTCCAGAGAACCTTCAGATGGTCCTCCATGGTTCCACACATAGCCAGCTGAGGTTTCTCTCCAGTCCATGTAGAACTGTTGCAGTGGCAGCAAAATCTTCACCTGAGGCAGGAGTGCCAACTCCTCGGCGGGGAAACTATGTTAGCTGAAAAAGCTAATCAAGTCGAGCTCGCGGTATCCTCATCGCCCTGCAGACATCATTGCTTCCTCTCTGTGGTCTACCGTCGCCAGGCAGCAGCCAATCAGCTCTGCTTCCCCTCCTGGACAATTATCTCCACGGCATCTTGGCAAACAATTTGCAGCCTGACATCCTCCTTCCCTACGACCTTCACTGAACTTTGAGGAAATCTCGCTGGCAATGTCCACACAAACACACTTTTGATAGTGTGTGTGAGAGTGTGTGTGGTTCCTCATGCTCCAGTTGCTGAGGGTTCTCCTTCCGTGGGTTCTCCAACCTCAGCTCTACAGTTAATTCAGTGCATCTGACATTAGCATGTAGAATTGAGATGCGGGAAACCTGTCTGCCAGCTTGACAGCACAGCTCAATAGCTTCTATGTTGCACAAGTAGCATGTAGTTCAGAGTGGCCTTCTGCAGGGACTGGGGGGGGCAACATTTAGTATTAGCAAGTAGACCAGCCCTGCTTCCTGAAGGGATGGTCTGTCTTTCACTTCACTGGGTTACTATGTAACACAGAACAGTCACAGCGGACATTTAGGGGCATTTCAGTGGCCTCTACATTTAGCATGTTGCTGTAGCTCAGAGCAGCTCCCTGCATCTGACAGCACAGGGCACTGTACACTTAGGCCCAGAAATATTGGGACAGTGACACAATCTTCTTGATTTGGGCTCTACATGCCACCACATTGGATTTGAAATGAAACAACTACAACATAATTGAAGTGCTGACTTTAAGGTTTAATTCAAGGGATTGAGCAAAAACATATGATTAAACATGCAGAAATTTCAGCTATTTAAAACTAACCCTCCGCATTTCAGGGGTTCAAAAGTAATTGGACAATTATACATATCCCTGAGTAAAATGTCACCTTTCTGTATTTTGTTCAGAGTCCTTTGCAGGCAATGACTGCCTCAAGTCTGGAACTCATGGGCATCACCAAAGGCTGGCTTTCTTCCTATGTGATGCTTTGCTAGGCCTAGTCAAATGCATGCTCGATTGGACTGAGATCTGGTGATTGACTTTGCCATTGCAGAATATTCCACTCCTTTCCTTTAAAAAACACTCCTGGGTTGTTTTTGCAGTATGTTTTGGATCATTGTCCATCTGTACTGTGAAGTGGCTGAATCTGAGTCTGCTTCTGTCTATTGTCACATCATCAGTAAACACAAGTGAGCCACTGCCATCGGAAGCCATGCATGCCCATGCCATCACACTGCCTCCACCGTGTTTTATAGAAGTGTGGTGTGCTTTGAATCATGAGCTGTTCCAATTCTTCTCCAAACTTTCTTCTTCCCATCATTCTGGTACAGGTTGATCTTAGTCTCATCTGTCCAAAGAATGCTGTTCCAGAATTGGGTTGGCCTCTTCAGTTGTTTTTTTGGCAAAGTCAATTCTGGCCCATCTACTTTTGAGGCTGATTAATGGTTTGCACATTTTGGTGTATACTTTGTATTTACTCTCATCTTTATGGTAGAGCTAAATAATGATACACCTACTTCCTGGCATGTTCTTTACTTGATTGGATGTTGTGAAGGGTTTTTTCCTTCACCATGGAAAGAATTCTGCGATCATCCAACACTGTCGTCTTCCATGGACATCCAGGCCTCTTTGGGTTTCGAAGCTCACCAGTGCAATCTTCTTTTCTCACAATTTCCCTTTTGATTTGGCCACTCCTAACATTTCTGCTATCTCTCTGATGGATTTCTACTTTTCAGCCTCTGGATGGTCTGTTTCACCTCGATTGAGGGCTCCTTTGACTGCATGTTTTATGTTCACAGCAACAGCTTCCAAATGTAAACGCCACACATGGAATCAACTCCAGATCTTTAAATTGCTACGGAGGTAAGAGCCCATGCAGCCTTGTTACTGTTCTGCAGCCTTTTGAGTCAATTGTCCAATGACTTTTGGTCTCTTGAAAAAGAGGCGGCTACATATTAAAGACCCATAATTTCTAAACCCTTGCTCCAATTTGGATCTGAATACTCAAGCTACAGCTGAGTGTTTGCACTTTAAGCCCATATTGATTGGATAATTGTATACTGAATATGTTTTCATAAAGAGATAAAAAAACAAAACTTGTGTCACTGTCCAAATATTCCAGCGCCTCACTGTATGAGCTTCCATATTTAGCATTAGCTTCTTCTACTGACTTTGCGTGGTCAGCAAATCAGTAGCTGCTACATTTAGGATTAAGACACAACTCCGAGCTGTCACCACAGCTGAATTTACAGTGTAGCTCATTGACCTTTCATTTAGCATTAGCATATAGCACAGAGCAGCTTTCTGCAAGGACTGTGGTTGAGCTGTATTTGCAGGGCAGCTGATTAGCTTCTACATTTAGCCTTTGCGGGTAGCGGAGAGCTGCCTCCTTCAGGGTCCAGGCTTCATGTGACTTCATGGTGCCCCATGAAGCCCTAAATGCCCCTGCCCCTGTTACTTGTGACATTTATTGATTGATTTTAGTGATTGATTTATTGGCTTTCTCCAGCATATTCCTGACAGAGTGAATGGCCAAAAGTCTGTGATTGATAGTTTCACTGAAGGCCTGGACCTGGTGGCTTCATACAGCGGCGAACCAGAGAGTAAGAGTGGTCCTCCTTCCATTGCTTCTCACACAATGAGAATTATTGTGAAACACTGGCAGGGACAATTTAGGCACTTCCTGTCTGGACTCCAGGTGTGAGTCCTCCATCCAAGATTGCTCCAGGTGTGACTCAACGAAGTGTGGTAGCTACATCCAGGAATCATCCAGGTGAGACTCCTGAAGTGTGTTCCCACAGAGTCATCTTTGATGCACAGGACAGCTGTGGACTCCTCTGTATTCCAAAAGATTGTGTCGTCCCTCTGTTGTGTAACTAAGCTGTAATACTCACTCATCTCTTCCTGGTCTCCCAGCATGGAATCCCTGAAACGCCGGGTTATGGTTTTGTACTTTTCTGAAAACCCCCACCCCATCGGGGGGAGGAGGAGCATCCCAAGGGCAGATCTAGTGGAGCATCCCAAGGGTCTCTCACATCTGGGCAGGACGGTTTAGAAAAATTGTGGAACACACACACACACACACACACACACACACACACACACACACACACACACACACACACACACACACACACATACACACAGCCTCCATCACCATGGCGATGCCATTATTATTTAAAGCCTCTGTCTCTGCTCTTAAACACTTCAGGGGCTGGGGGGGTTCCCCCTGTGCTGCCATTTAATAGAGACCCCTCCTAAGCTCTGCATCCCCCCCCCGTTTGCCAGGCCTGGAGATGCCCTCTGCCTTTCTATTTACTTAGCAACAGAGTGTGTTGACTTGCAGCGCGTGAACACTACATAGCTCCGACATGACTGTTTGAGGAAGAGACCTGCCGACTGCATGGAGAAACAAACGAGCGCCTGCTCTCTCTGATACTCCTTTTCCAATAGACAGCTTATTTTAAAGAGGCAAGAAATAAGCACGACCACTGAAATAAAACAGAAAAGCAGCGGCACTGACCAATAAGGGTGCCATGTTTGGTGACAGAGGACTTGGAATCCTGACCTCTGATCTCTGACCTCTAACTCGCTGTGACACCTGCCTATGAACTGAGCAGCAGAGAACCAAACATGGTGCCTGCGGCAGCAGCAGGTCATATTTCCCTGAGCAATGGAGAGACGCTCTCAGACAGCGGGTGGCAATGGGCCACTTTGGGATTTTCAGAAGAGGGACCTGTCAGAGAGGTGAGAACATGTCAGATTAATAAATAAGAAAGCATAAAGGTGAGCACCGGCGTGGCGGCTCTGGATGGGTTATTGCGGCGGCTGCGGCGGCACACCTGCCCGCCTGTCAAGCACCAGCAGGCTCCAGTGATTTGGTCTGAGGCAAATTCAACTCAGGCCGCCTGGGATTAGACATCCAATTCCCCTTTTCATAACACAATGGACAGCGCAGCGGATGGGAAGCCCAATGAATCGGGGAGCGGCGCCCGGCCGGGTCACCGCTCCATGGCTTGCCCAATCAGAAGAGCCGGAATTGAAAAAGTTGCAGAGCGCAAGGGGACGGACAAATTTATCATTCTGATGCCTGGAATTAGGATTCGGACTCCGGCAGGTGTCCCACGCTCTGAGGGAGGATTCACGCCTCAGCCTGAAAAACTCCTCTCCAGGGGTTGAAGCAAAGCAAGGAAGTCCCCACTTCGATTCTCCCTCCTGTCTGGAGCCTCCATGTTGTGCTGTAATATGGAAATGCTCATACTAATCACTGTGCCTGCATATATTTTTAACACACTGCTGCGTACAGTTCATCACCTCAGCAGGATTAACTTTGACCCCTGCTAGTATGAGCATCGCTGACGGCCATATTTTTTTTATTTCTCTGTTTTGGCCTCGGGGCAAAAACAAGCAGGAAACGGACTACAATGTCTTCAGAGGCTGAATGGTAAGAGCCGGATGGATTAACAGCAAATGAATCCTAGCTTTTGCTTTTCATCCGAGTTTGGCGGTTTGTTCATATTTGATGAATCATCGATTCATCTACCTGTTTGGTTTCAACTCCTCAAACCAACAGGGTAAACTCGCCAGAAGGAGTTTCTGGGACTTTAGGCCGCCGATGTTGTGATGTCACTTCCCAAACAGACAGAATGAGTAAACCAGCTCAACAGTTGGTCTGTCTGGCGGTGGTGGCAGGGCCTGTCGGGTCCAAATGAGCCCGTAATGATTTTTAGATGTTTGGTAATCCCAAGGCTCATTAGGCGTTTAATTGAAATTATATTCAGCATTAAGAGCATTTCCTCCTGGCAAGAGGTCGCCTCATCACTTAGTTTGAAAAGAGGCAGGGAGGAGGAGCGTAGCAACCAGTGTTAGTAGGCTACCGTTAATTCCAGGCTAAACACCTGAGCCACTTTTGAGTTGAAAGTCCATCCCAGATTGGAGAAGTCTCCATCCAACGATTAGGGTTCCCACTCTCCTTCCACAGCTTCGGGAATAGGGAAAGGAAGTCAGGTAGGATCCTCTCCTCAGACAAGTAGACCTTCATTTTTAGTTGAGACTAAACCATGACTCCATCTGGAAGCCGAGACGAAGATCAAAACCAGATACAGCAGGAAAGCAGACGTTCTGATCTTCTGCCGCTTGGATTGCGGTTCCCCTCTCCTTGTTGGGTTTTGTTCTGCTGTTGCTGTCATATCTTACAGGGGAGTTGAGGTGGTTCTGTTGAGGTTTAGCTTGTTTGTGGCAGCGCCTGAGGTTGGTTTCCGTCTCTGGTTCACTGCCTGTCTCTTTTTCCACAACAGAAGCCCACTCAAATCAATAAGAGCTCAACAGGAACCTCACTGTACCCCGTGATGCCCTTCATGTTGTAGATTTACAGTATTCCTGTTATTGGTAATTTCTGTACAAGTATGTTCTCCCGGTTCTTCTATTCTACCTATCTTATTCTGTCGATTTCATTACTACGCGAACCATTTAGGCTTCCGCTCCACCATCCTGGCTCATCTTTTCATCAGGATTCGTCGCTTTCCTATCTCTGAAACGCAACAACCTGGTGATCTCTGCCAAACTTTGGCACTTTCGGAGTTGTTTATGTGGCGTCCATCAGCAGATCATTAAAAATGGCTTTAAATGCAACATCACGATGTCTTTACGTTGGCTTAAATTTAATCAATCAATCACAAAGTCAGGGATGCACGAGCAGCTCTTTTAGATGATGCTAACACTAACTATCGACTGCCACTGCTATTTGCTGCGCTAAGTTAACCTTAACACTGAATTTCCCATACCTCAGCCAAAGTAACGAAGGTTGGTTAATATGCGGTAAGCATGGACTCTCAACTGCTGGCATGAATGCATGTCAGCTAGAAAGTCAGACACTGCTTGGTGGGGCATAGACTAGCAGTTTCCTATTGACATCAGCAGATAAAGCTTAGTGTCCAGGAGGGCCTCCCTCCCCACTGCTGCGTGTCATCTGAGAATCCCTTTTGGACAACGCCGCCACGGCGACAGGGCATCAGCCACACAACCCCGGGTAATTAAGAGGCGGCGGTCCATCCTCAGCCCTCGCATCCGTGTAGTATTTTAAATCGCTCTCTAAATGGCTCTTTGTTACTCAATATGCGGTTTTGAGTGTTTGTGTGTGTGTGTGTGTGTGTGTGTGTGTTTTCCAACAGAAGGGAAATGAACTCAGTGGGAGGATGGAAGTAAAAAAGCAAAAGATTGATTGTGGCGCTCATTGGAGTAATCCAAGCCCAGCCATTCTCCTTTGCAGGTTTTTTTTATAGCATTTAAAATACCCCTCCCCCCCACACAGACACACAGACACACAGGCAGGCACTTAGCAGGACAAAATGTGGTCTAAAAGTGCTGGGAAGTGAAAGAGGGTCGAAGCGATTAATTCATGTCTCCAGAAATACTGCTTTCTTTACCCGTGTAAGGCGAGACACGTTATCTGATCATCGTCTGCAGATCTGCTCGTTTGGAAGTGGGCAAAGCAACCTTTGCTTGCTGCTCAGCTCGAACTAGAAAACAAGTCCTGATTCGTGCAGCTAATTGATTATGAAATAATTTGGTCCACACATTTCTTCATGACAATAGGAAGGCAGTAACGAGCCAAAAAGTGGACATAAATGTTTGCAGGCCTTCTGTCAGACATTCATGATGAATGGCATTTCTGCCTATTTTGCCTGTAATCTGTCCATGAAGCACCTGCAACACTACTGCATCCTTCCAATTTCATAATTTTACACATCCTCTTGGCATTGCTAACCTCAGGCTGAAGTTAGCCTTGTTTTACTTCATTAGCACACTTTTTGGCCACTGGTCAGAAAGGCTTAAATTCAGGCTGGGTTAATAAGCTATGGATTTATCTCTTGCTTGTTTGATCGTTTAGTCCATTCTATTTTCTAAACACGGTAGTACATCAGTATTTTATGAAACACCTGCATTTGTACTATAGCAAATTCTCAGAAATAAAGTACCAAAGAGAGAAGGCATCAATTATCATGCAGTAAAAACTTGTTGGAAAAAAAGGTTGAAATTTAGAAATAAAGGGTTTCTACCCAACAACAATCTCCAATATTTATTGACTGAAATTACTTTGTTAAAGGACGGCACTTTCGACCACAACTATCACATACAGAAATAACTAAATTGTGCCAAAAACACCACTGTTAACTAATTAAAGCCCTATGTTAAGAAACTGTTCTCAAACAGTTAGCCTCACCTCATTGCCGGGGCGACAGGGCACCTGAGCCTGCAGGGGTTCTGGAGCCACCAGAGGATCTCCTGGAGACCAGAGTCAGGAGATCTTCGGGACAAAGACCATCATGACCCAGGCCTTTGTTTTCTCAGACAACCCTACATCAGGCACATACTGTCAGGCACAGGCACACACACCCACTCAAAAACACATACACACACACACATACACACACACACACACACACACACACACACACACACACACACACTCACACACACACACCAAGGACGTTGTGTTCCACCTCTGTCAAAACAAAGTGAAAGTATAAACTCAGATGTTCTGTGTGTCTGCAGGGTCTGTGTTTGATGAAAAGACTGCAGTGACTCCCCCCCCCCCCCCCCCCCCCACTCCCAAAGCCTCATTCTACCTGGTTTCCATCTTCTCGCGCTCGGTGACCCAGGAGGTGCCTCTGGTTCCCTGAGGATCCGCCAGTCTTCCATCCTCCATGCTGCAAAGTAAGCTGAGACCCCTCTGCCTTCTTCAACAACCCCCTCCACCCAACTCCACCGCCCCCCCCAATCCAGCCCCCCCGGGCATGCCTCTGGATCCTGGCTCCTGCCCACCAACTGGCTGCCTCTGGCTATGGCGCTCTCTGAGGAGCCATGCCTCCGATACCGTCTGATCCTTTTGGTTACTCGGCCCAGACTGACTTCACTCAGACCAGAGCTGGAGGGGTCATCCCTTCCCTCCTTCCTTCTTTCATCGCATTGGCCAACTCCCCTCAGCCTTCCCCATTTGCTCCTTCCCCCCAGTGGTGTAAACCCCTCAACCTCGCCCAGCTGCCATTCTCTCATCGGCATTTGCTAGTGCCTTCCACCTAGCCACCTATTCCTGCCCTACATCCCATACCTTCAAGTACTTGTTCATTGGACAAAGCAAACTTACTTTTTCAAACACAGGCTGTCTTGGTGTGGAGTCCTGAGTCTGTGTTGACATTTCTCATGGTTGCTCTATGTTCTCCTTTCGGGTTCTCCGTCTCCAAAGTCTGCTAATTGTCCATGCCTGTGGAGGATCATTGACAGTTGACCCCTCAAGGTTAAACCCCGCCCCTTGCCTCAGTGTTTGTCGCACTGCCGCGATCATTACAAGTAGGTCATCAATGAAAAATTTTTTTTTTTTTGTATGTCCTCTCTTGTCAATTTGTATTCGGTGTCCCAGACGCCTTTCTGCTCTCTGGGTGGGCTGGGGGTTGTTGCGCTGCCGTCAGATTCATCTCAGACATCTCACACTCGATCTGTCACCCTGTAAGTGGCGCCGGCAAGGATCGTTCACAGCCTTGCCGCAGTTCTGCCGGCGCCAGCGGAAAGACGGTGCCGTCTTTCCGCTCGGCTGTTTCCTGGGCGACGCTCGGTGCGCGGCCTCTCAGAGGCTGCCGAGACGGTTTGAGTGGCAGCGTTTTGTTTTGCATTTGTCTCCAAACAGATGCACGGCTGTCATTCAGGGTCCCACCGAAGATTGCTATCAAATGTAATCGCTTCAAAGCCTGTTCCCGCCGCCGTCAACAAACACAGCTTTTTCAGGTGTCTGTCAAAGGGAGGCTGCAGAGGGGCGACGAGCCGCTTCGCCGCTTTGAATTTAAATATAGACGGCATTAGTATTCACGTCAGGCACCATCCGAGAGTGCGCTGCCTCAGTTAGAGACGCTGGGGAACCACCGGGGGGCGCCGGTCCAACTAGCACCTCTCATCCAAGGACACTTTTGCATGCAGACAGGAGGATCCGGGTATGGAGCCGTCAACCTCCTGATTGGCAGATTGGGTCCTCCTAAGAGGACTACCCCCTCCAAGGAGGTCCTCGGGTTCCACCTTTAAGCCAACCCAACCAAACTGTCAGCTAACTGTTAGGTAACTATGAGCTCAATGTTAAGAAACTGTTACCAAATTGTTAGCTAACTGTTAGCTAACTGGGCCGGATCCCAGGTGCTGTGGCAGCCATTGTTTCCATACTGAGATGAAAGAGAGGCAGGATAATGAACATCTGCCATTAGGCGCCGAGAATGTTCCGCCAAGCAGCTGCTTCCAGTCCTTTACTGAGGCTGTGATTGAAATGCAGGCCGAGGGTCCGTCACCCGGCAGCTGGGGCGGCCAAGGACAAAGATGGCAGGGGGGTCGGGGGTGAATCCGGCCTGCCAGAGTTCATTAAATCGACCGCCACTGGGGTTCCCCCCGCCACTGACATCCCATAATAGGAAAACGGCAGGGTGTGGATTCATAACAACTGGCAGTGACGGATGTCAAGACGGACAGAGCTTCCAGTTCGTCAGAATGAAGAGAAAGCAAGAACAGACCCACTAAAATGAAACAGGTAATCTGCCCGATCTAGTTTCTGTGATGAAGATGAAAATGCAAAGACTTGAGAAGAACTTAGACGACTGAACCTCCCAAAAACCTCCTGGAATAAGCCAGCATTAACCAACAGCTTCTGCATAGTTAGCTGACACTTTGGTAACCATTTCTTAACATTGAGCTTCAGTGAACAGTTAGCTAACAGTTTGGTAACAGTTTCTTAACAGAAAGCTTATCGTTAGCTAACAGTTAGCAAACAGTATAAAACGGTTTCTTAACATTGAGCTGATAGTGAACAGTTAGCTAACAGTTTGGTAACAACTACTTGACTTTGAGCTTATAGTAAGTGAACGTCTCTTAACATAAAGCTAATAGTGAGCTTGTGGTGTTTCAACGATGAAATAAGGGCGGAGGCGTAAAGGAGTTCGGTTCTTTAATTTGAAACATCAACAAAATACCACTGGCACTTGAACATCCGGTATCATCTAAATATACCCGGCTTTGACACGCGCCCCGACCGTTAGTCCCGTCGGCTGAGACCACTCCCCTTTGTGTCCACCACATACCCCCCCCCCCAACACCCAGATGGGACTCAGGAAACACAACTAGCCCCACATGGGAGTCCTGACGAGTCTCCCGAAACGGCTCCGACGTCCCTCAGGCACGACAACAGGAGGCACCGGACATTGGCTTTACAGGGGCGTTGCCGCAGGCTTGGACGTGGGGTGGCCCCGGCGGGGTACCTGGAAAGGGGACACATCTTCACCTGCCACCCTGTGCGCCGGTTTCAACCCATCTAGTGTGACGCGCTCCCTACGCCCGCCCATGTCTAGAACAAAACTCTTGGTGCCTGCCTCAAGCACCCGGAATGGCCCATCATATGGGGGTTGCAGTGGCGAGCGGTGAGCGTCATGCCTAACGAACACAAAACGAGCTGACATGAGCTCTGCTGGTACGGCAAACCACGGCAAACAGTGGTGGGCCAGGTCCAAAAAACACGAACCTAGGGGTGCAAACGGCCAGTAAAGTGGAGCAGACCTCTCAGGCAAAAACTCTCCTGGCACACGTAATGGCTGACTGAGCACCAGCTCAGTGGGGGAGGCATCGAGGTCATCCTTAGAAGCTGAGCATAACCCTAACAAGACCCACGGCAAACGGTCCACCCAATTGTCGCCTGAGAGCGCAGCCCGCAACGCTGCCTCCAGGGACCAGTGAAACCGCTCGCGGTTAGCCTGAGGGTGGTGTGCCGTCGTACAGTGCACTGTTGTCCCCAAAGACCCAGCCAACGTCGGCCAGAGTGACGACACAAACTGCTGCCCCAGTCTGACGTAATATCTGATTGGGTACCAAAACGGGCAACCCAAGAAGACAGAAATGCTCGAGACAGGTTCGCAGCAGCCGGAGGACAACTGGACCACCTCCGGCCACCTAGTAGTCCTATCAACGATCGTGAGTAGGTTGGTAAAACCCTGCGAAGGGGGTAGAGGGCCCACTAAGTCAACATGGACATGGTCAAAACACCTGGCCGGAATGGGGAACGGCACAAGGGGTGCTCTTACATGCCGATGAACCCTGGCGCGCTGGCATGCCACACATGCGGCAGCCCAATCTTTCACATCCCTACAAATGTCGGGCCAGACAAACTTGGCGTACAGAAGTTTCACTGATGCACGGACTCCAGGGTGTGAGAGCGAGTGCACAGAGTCGAAAACCTGATGTCGCCGAACCTCAGGGACCACCGGTCGGGGCCAGCCAGTAAAGACATCACAGAGATGGGCAGGGCTACATTCCTGAACAGCCACATCATCCAGCACGAGACCCATACTCGATGACCGCAGGGCGAGGACATCCGTGTCACTGGGCTGGTTGGCAGCCATAGCTGCAAAATCGATCCCGACATGCACAGGACAGATGAGAACCCGCGACAAGCAATCTGCTACAGGGTAGAACTTCCCAGCCACATGGCTAATGTCCGTAGGGAACTCGGAAATAGCTGCAAGGTGTCGCTGCTGGCGGGCAGACCACAGCTCAGCAACTCCCGACATTGCAAAAGTCAACGGCTTGTGATCCACATACGCCATGAAGGAGCGACCCTCCAGAAGAAAGAAAAACATTGTATTTGCGTTCGCTGTCCCTCAGTTTGCGGCTAAAGAAGGCAAGCGGCTGCCAGGTATCTGCCACCCACTGTTCGACCACATTCCCCACTGCCACATCAGACGCATCAGTTGTCAATGCCATCGGCACCTCTGGCGCGGGATGGGCGAAGAGGGCCGCATTCGCCAGGGCACTCTTGGTCCTGTCAAAAGCCTGAACCCCTTCCGGAGACCAGTCAACCTCGTCTTTTGCATGCAAAGCTTCATACAGTGGCCGAAAGAGGTGAGCAGCACGAGGGAGGAAATGGTTGAAAAAATTGACCATGCCTATGAACCCCTGCAGCACTTTGACAGACGCCGGACGCGGGAAATCAGTCACCACCTGCACCTTCGATGGCAACGGAACTGCGCCCTTCGGTGAAGTGCAGTGAAATCAATTGATGAAAGACCAAACTGACACTTAGCCATGCTCGACTAGGCAGCGGAAAACCTGAGTTAGGTGCCTCAGGTGCACATTGGCTGGTGGGCTGGCTACCAGAATGTCGTCAAGGTAAACGAAAACAAACGGGAGATCACGCAGCACCGAGTCCATGAGCCGTTGAAAGGTCTGGACGGCCCCCTTATACCCCAAAGGCATACGAAGAAATTCGAACAGACCAAACGGGGTGATCACCGCGGTCTTGGGCACATCCTCCGCATGTACGGGTACCTGGTGATAACCACGCACCAGGTTGACCTTGGAAAAGATGGTGGCGCCTGACAACCGCACGGAGAAATCCTGGATGTGGGGAATGGGTAACGGTCGCCCATGGTCACGTTGTTCAACCTGCATTAGTCGCCACACGGTCGCCAAGACCCGTCGGCCTTGGGCACCATGTGAAGTCGGGAGGCCCACAGACTGTTAGACCCGCCTAACGATCCCCAAATGCTCCACAGTAGCAAACTCCTCCCGAGCAGTCGCTTGTTTGGCAGCGTCCAGGCACCTAGTCCGTGCAAAAACCGGTGACCAGCTGCTACTGAGCGCCAGCACCGGCATTTCCCGGCTTCGCGAACGAGCAGGGTGGGACACACCGCCGTGCTCTGCTACTGAATCACTGGGGGAAAAAACAGAGGCCATCCTTCGTCTCCTCCGCGCGGATACTTCGGCTACGACGTTTGCGTCCTCGTCTTCACGCGCCATTCGCCAGGTCTCTGGAGTTGCACTCTGGACAACTAATGTTCTGGAAGTTAGCAAGATGCGGTCAGCCTCCTCCAGTAGTCGCCGGCAGCTAAACATCTGGAGTTCGCCAGGATCGCGCGCGCAGGAGCCAGCAGTTGACGCAGAAACACATGTAGAAAAAGGAACCCGCCGTCGTCGGATCCAAGCAGCGACAACATGTTCTCCATATGATCCACGGCAGACTCGTCTCCCAAGCCGGACATGGAAAATAGCTTGTCCGCCCGAATAGCGGATAGCTCATACCTCCGGAGTAGGAAGTCCTTAATGCGACATACCTGCTGCGCCACGTAGGGTGGTGCAACAGCTCGTGGTCTGTTGGTCGAGCGCCGCGACGACCAAAAAATACCTGGCATGCTCTGACAAAACCCCCTGCAGTTGGAAAATCGCCTCCACATGTTGGAACCAAGCAGCCGGGGCACTCTGCCGAAATTCTGGCAGCCGGATGGCCGTGACAGTCGAGCTGGATGGAGCGAATCTCAAACTTCACCTGATTCAGACATGCCCAGTTTGGGGTCACCAATGTGGTGTTTCAACGATGACACAAGGGCGGAGGCATAGAGGAGTTCGGTTCTTTGATTTGAAACATTAACAAAATACCACTGGAACTTGAACATCCGGGATCATCTAAATATACCCGGCTTAACCATGCGCTCCGACTGTTAGTCCCGTGGGATGAAAGACCACGCCTCTTTGTGTCCGCCACCAGCTAACAGTTAGCAAATAGTATAGAAACAGTTTCTTAAAATTGAGCTTATAGTCAGCTAACAGTTTTGTTACAGTTTTGTTACAGTTTTTTAAGATTATGATTATAGTTGGCCAACAGTTAGCTGTCAAACAGAACAAGGTGAAAAGAAGTTAAAGGGACGATGGAGTCCGGACCACCTGGATGAGAAGAGTAAGCAGGAGAAGGTTCTGGAGAACCTGAGGTCAGAGCATTGACATTCGGTCAGAATGATCCTCCTTTAGGAGAACAACCTGAACATACCTGCAGACAGAACATTGGTTTTCTGTGCTCTATGTCTTGGGCTTGTCTGTGTGTGTGTGTGTGTGTGTGTGTGTGTGTGTGTGTGTGTGTGTGTGAAGGGGAGGTGGGGGTGTTCCTGCCCCTCAGACATGTAAATAGAGGCGTTTTGACAGGAAGTGTGTGCAGACCCTCGCTGATGTGTCCCGGTGAGAAACCTGAGGGATTCAACCTGGTGGGGATCAATGTCTGAAGGCCACAGCAGTCTGGAGCTGCTGTGTGTGTGTGTATGTATTTGTTTCATGTGTTCATTACATTTTATTGCTTCATCTTTTCATTTTGATGCAAAGCATCGACAAAAACTGCCAGGAAATGAGAAATTACTAAGAGGCAAATCAGAACAGGCTATCAGGAGAATCCTCTGATTAACCAGTCAGAGGCCATGTGACCCATCATCAGCCTCACTTTAGTCCTGAAAGAAAACAAACAAAGAAAACAACAGAATCCCTGATAGTCCCGCAGCCTACTGTCTTATATCTGTTAATTCACTCACTCACTCACTCACTCACTCACTCACTCACTCACTCACTCACTCACTCACTCACTCACTCATTCTTTCGTTAATAAAGTCTGTCATTAATTAATTAATTAATTCACTCATTAACTCATTCAGTCATTCATTCATTTGATCATTTACGCATTAAGTCACTCTGCCATTCATTCATTTATTAGTTCACTCATTCATTCTCACTCATTCATACACTCCTTCACTCATTCATTGATTCATTTATTTATTCCGTGTTCTATCAAGATCTCACCCACTCATTCACCTGCATATCAACATACAACCATTCACCCTCTACTTATCCATCTATTTCTTTATTAATTTATTTTTTTTCTCCATTTACTTATGTATTAGTCATGATTTGGGTTACTTCAGGTTGACTTACCGATCAATACTTCTCCTTGTTGACCACCGCAGGGAGAGACTCAGTTAATAATTAATACATCCTTATGTTTAGGTTTTTAAGGGTTGTAAATTTTCAATTTGGTGAACATCTCCTTGCCCCTCCCCCCCTCTGATGTCAGACGACTCAGCGATCGCTATCGATCGATCGTGTGAACGGGCCGCCCACAATCTGCTCCAAATGAGTCACGTCACTTGTTTGCTAATATACGTGACGTTAACATTGAGCTAATAGTTAACTAACAGTTCAGAATCAGAATCAGAATTGGTTTAATCGCCAAGTAATTTTACAACTACAAGAAATTTCGCTTTGGTTTGCTTTGGTTAAACAGACAACACGTATCAGGCATTAAATAAATTAAGAATGAAATCAGGATGATTGTGGTTGATGGTGCCAAGTTGTGCCAAGTTGTGCAAAGCAGTGCAAAGTAGTGCGATAGAGGGGTTGGGACAGTGTCAGTGGGGTACCGGAGCCTTATTGATGAGGCAGGCTGCAGATGGGAAGAAACTGTTTTTGTGGCGGGTCGTTTGTGGCGTCTCCTGCCAGAGGGGAGTGGCTCAAACAGTCTATGTCCAGGGTGAGAGGGGTCACCCAGGATCCTGAGCACATGCTGGTCCTGGAGGCATACAGGTCCTGCAGAGAAGGAAGATTGCAGCCAATCACCGTCTCTGCAGAGCAGATGATACACTGCATTCTGCCCTTGTCTCTGGCAGTGGCGGCGGTGTACCAGATGGTGATGGAGGATGTGAGGATGGACTCGATAATGGAGGTGTAGAAGTGCACGATCATCGTCTTTGACATGTTAAACTTCTTTAACTGCCTCAGGAAGAACATCCCCTGCTGCACTTTGCTTGTGAGGGAGCTAATGTTCATCTCCCACTTGAGGTCCTGTAGAAGCAGCAGGACTCCACGATGTCAGCTGGGGAGTCATTCAGGATGATGGTGGAGGGTGGGGCTGGGTTCTTCCTGAAGACCAGCATGATCTCCACAGTCTCTAAGAGTTTGGCAGCATTAAACTTATTGTTAGCTAACAGTTAGCCACTAAACAAAACGAAGTGAAAAGATGATGGAATCCGAACCACCTGGGTGAGAAGGGTCAGGAAGAGAAGGTTCTGAGGGGAACCTAAGGTGAGAGCATTGTCATTTGGGACTCAGAAGCTTCTCCTGTTTTAAGAGACATCTCACTCACTCATTCAGTCACTCAGCGTTGTTTTCACTCCAAAGTCATTCATTCACTCACTCATTAATTCACTCAAATAAACCCGCCGTGCCTGAACTGACGGCATGCTGCTCTGCGGAACCAAAGCGTGAATAAATTCAGGAAAAAACAGAGAACCTCGCAGTTCAAAGGCTTTCCGTGCATTTTAAGTGCAGCGGCAATTAGGGCTTATAACTGTGTAATTACACCGTATTTGTAGTGAATCCACTGTGCATTTGTCCGACACCTCCTCTGTGACGACGGCGACAACACAAGTGTCCCCGTTAATTAAATTAACAGGGGAGCTTTTTGTTTTATTTCCTGCCTGAGCCTCCCACCCCCTTCAGAGAGCATATCAAGTGAAGGCAGGCTCCTCGCCAGCAGATTGCAGAGGAATCACCCAGGCTTGATATGCAAAGATGTGGGGGAGGGAGGGGGACACTCAGACGACAATATTCTCTCTTGCTGCAACTAACCTTCATCCCTCTCCTTCCCAGAGCATATGCCCACCACTCTATATGTTCCTCCACCTGTTGCTTCTCACTACACATCACAATGTCATCTGCAAACATCATAGTCAATGGAGATTCCTGTCTGACCTCATCTTTCAACCTGTCCATCACGACTCTAACAAGGAGGGGCTCAGAGTTGATCCCTGACAATTTCTTATCTATTTGAACTTCTCTGTCTCTACAGAATACCTTACCACTGTTCAACAGCTGGCATACATGTGGCATACAGGTCCTGCACCTGTCTATCATAGTCTCTTTGTCACTCCAGACTACCTCATACAGTACCATAGTTCCTCTCTCTGCACCCAGTCCTATGCTATTACTAGGTCAATAAAGACATGATGCAGCTCCCTCCGACCTTCTCTGTACTTCTCTACCAGCATTGGGGGGAGAAAGCACGTTTGCCACTCATTATGCTCGGGTTGTTTGAAGCACTGAGCTGCAGAGAACATTGACACGGACGCAGAGCTCAGAGTACTTTCTCTGACAGCCTCATCCAATGTCAGGCAAAAGGAGGCCAGATCCCAGAACTAAGACCACAGGGTCCACAGTCAAGACTCCAGGGTCTGGAATCCATAATCCATAATCCATAATCCAGAATCCAGAATCCAGAATGTAGGATCTAGAATCCAGAATCCAGAGACTAAAGCCCAGAGAGCAAACATGGGAAACCAAAACCCCAAAATCAATGGGTCCAGGGTCCAGAGACTAAAGACCATAGACCAGAATCAAGAATCGTGAGCTCCACCCGGAGTGATGAGGATGGAGAAAATGTAAAGTGGTGAAGTTGAAACGGATCAGCTGCTGCAGCTGGGTCTGGATTGAAACAAGATGAGCATATGTGTGTCTGCGTGTGCGTGTGCGTGTGCGTGTGCGTGTGTGTATGTGAGGATATTTGAGAAGCAGCTCCTTCGCTGCTTGACATTGTGGTTATTATTTTCTCTCCAGGAGTTCGAGGTTATTTACCCTGCCCATTGTTTACAATGACACCCCCCCCCGTAGAATTGATTTCTGACAATTCACGGTTCACCCCCCACCAACACCACCACCACCACTGGATCAGCTGACAGGGCCTGACGGTTCCCTGGTTCCTCTGGAAGCTCTTCTAGTCTCACGGGGATGCAAAGACAAGGCATCCTTGTTCAGCTGGGGTTCTGTGAGCCAGATTACCAACAGGCCGAGTTGCTTAGCTGCCGGCTGACAGGGTGACCCCTAACATGGTTGCCAAGGTCACAACAGGAAGCGACGCCTTTATTTCGCTGCTGTCGACAGTTTCCTGAAGATGGGAGCACCTGAAGAGCCACTGGTTTGAGAGACCTGGAGAACCAGCAACCAGCAACCGACAAGTCAATATAAAATAAATATTTTGAGATGATTCCACGAGAAGGGAATGAATGCTCATGAAACAGTTCCTCTGGTGTACATGTATAATCTCCAGCTGAAATCATCATGGCGGTTTTGACCGGGTTCTATTTCTCAACGGGGTGCTGGAATGTCAGGATCATCCATCGGGCCTGGATATTTCGGTTCCACCTCGAGCCACGTCACCTCTCAATAATTGATCCCAAACATTCTTAGCCTTTGATTAGTTTGTGGATCAGAGGAGCAAGAGATGGTGTTGCTGCTGCGGAGCGTGGACCCTTGGTGGCCATCTTTTCATTACCTTGGGTAGCAGAAGTCCAAGTAGGTCCTGGTCGTGGTCTGCGGACACCAATCATCTGTCAGTCTGGAGCGGCCGGGTTCCACTTTGCCCCGCTAAGATGGCTGATAAAAAGCCAGGGGAGTAGGAGCAGGTGGAGTTGGATCTCCAGATGATCTGATGCATGAACCAGGAAGGAATGCCCCCCCCCATGCCCCACCGACCTGCACAGATGCCGCTGTGTTCTTGACACAGCCTCTTGAGTATTGGGGCGGCTGACAAACGAGGCGGCAGCTCGGCCATGGGATCGCACTTCATAAAGGGAAGGGCCCACCGGGGTGACATTCTACCGCAGGCTCATGGATTTTCCAGAAGGTTCCTGATAGATGGCACCAATATAAGCTCAATAAAAAGTTGGGGAAAAACTTTATGGATGTTTTCCTCCTTTTGTCATCTCATCCTTTGACTGGATTCGTCAGTTTTCTTCTTTTTTCTGCTGTGTGCCGCATCGCAAACACATTTGTCATGGGACGCCAACTGTTCACCTCCAAACCTTCAAAGCCAGAACCTTCCAGCGCCTGTTTTCGTGCTTTTGACGTAAACACTTGAGACCCTTGACAGTGGTGGCAGGGAGTTGGTTCTGTTGGTTATTCCAATTGGATCTTGCTGAAGAAACTGCTGGCAGCTTCCCTTTGCATGATCTGTTTTCATTTACCACTCTGGGCTTCGCTCTGCACCCATGGAACCAGGAGAACGCTCGTTCTCCGATGTGCCGGTCGAGCAGGTGGAACGCAAGGCGGCGGTCTGATTCATTTCATTGCCTTTTAATGTGAAACACAAGCATTGCAAAGGAGCGGGATCACGCTCCTTTTCCACGGCGGTTTATTGAGTTCCTTCATTTGAAACTCTGAATTATTCAAACATCACCCAAACACACTGTGGAACGCGCAGGGTCATTCTCCTCTCTGACTGACGCTACTGTCTCCCGTTATTACTTCAGTTCTTGAGAAAAGTTCGAAAGCGATCAGGAGAAGCCGTTCCTCCTTTGAACGCCAGTTAGAACAGTTCGGTTGCTTGCTCTCTTTCAGTCTGCACACCCGGTGAAAATGCTTGCCT
>NC_141310.1:390000-420000 GCF_037954325.1 Fistularia commersonii
AGCAGCATGAGCCACCGAGGCCAAAGAACAAGAAGAAGAAGAAGCAGAAGAGGAAGAAGAAGATGAGGAGTTTCTTAAAGTTAAAACATTCCCTTTATTCAAATGCTGTGATTTAACATTCAATGGTATACAAGTATACGGGTATACATTCAATGAGAACAATGAAAGATACTCAGTATAGCTCAGAGGCAGGTGATCAAATCAGAATGACAACATCAGCTCACCGCCTGATTGTTTACAGAACACAAAATGCCTCCTATCACCCTAGTACAAATAAAGTCCTCCAAGTTGTCGAGAAGAAATCAAAATCCATTTTTAGGCGAGTCATAATCTGTGTTCTTATACCGTCACTGGAGTCTCCTTCCCTTGATCGCAGGCCTCCTTCTTCCGGGTCAGTTAAATGGCTAATTTGGCAGAGCCCGATAAAAGGTTTAGCATAACTGACACCCTGTTGATGGTCTTCATATATCTTGGGTCAAAAAAAAATGATCAGAAGGTAAAGGTAACCCTCAAACCAAATAACAAACCCTTCAAGAGACTAAACAGTGACAGCAACCTGGGCATTCAATAAACAAATGAGGCAACGTGTCAGGGCCTGAACAAAACGTACAGTCTCCAGTCACCCCAAGCCCAAATTGCGCCCCGCAAGTGTCCGTGCACAATCCACTGGAGGTCACCTGCCTGCTTTTCCACTGGTTGCTTGCAGAGGGCTCGCCAGCTCCTCTTCAAAAAGGTGTGCGGTCCCCAGAAATTGCCTGTAGTCTGAAACACTTTCAAGTCTGGGGTTCCAAAGGTCAGTAGGAGGCTGTCTAGCTCCTCCCACTCCTCGACCCATGGCAGGATGGTCAGCGAGGGGAACCTGTACACAATGTTATTATTTCATAACTCGTGGCGGGAGTCATCTGAGACAAAGCACTTCAGGTAGGGTGGGAGAGTGTCACTGAAGAAGAAGAGGAAGAAGAAGAAGAAGAAGAAGAAGAAGAAGAAGAAGAAGAAGAAGAAGAAGAAGAAGAAGAAGCACTTGCACAGGAGGCTGGAGCAGGACCAGGGCTGAGAGGTGAAGGTGGAGGTGGTGTTGGAGGTGGAGCAGGAGATCACAAGGTGGAGGCGGTGTATGCCCTATTTCAAGAGAGCCTGGAGAGAACCCAGCTAGCCTTAATCTTCCCATTTCTTGCGTTGTAGCATCATTAGGTACAGGAAGTACCTTTGTGAGTGTGTCTGTGTGTGTCTGAATGTGTGTGCATGGGGGTGTGCGTGTATGTTAACACTGAGTATGTAACCACTGGTCCACCAGAAGCAGATATTCAGGAAAATCATGACCAGACGGGTGTCGGACGAGGATTTAGGTGTCAAACTACTCAGCGGCGGAGGCGGAGGTTCCTCCAGCGCAAGATGCACCGCAGAGCTCTTGGTGTTTCTTCCCGGAGTTCCTTGGTTGTTCTTCATCTCCATGAACCTCCTCTGATCCATCAGAGAAGAATTAATCAATGTATTCATAATGGCCTTCCAGCTGGCGGCGTCCCCCCGCGGCTCGCCAGCCAAATAGGATGCATGGCTGTGATGCTCAAAGAACTTCCCGGAAATAATGCCATCCTGAGGCGCCGCCGCCAACGCTGGCCCCGAGCAGATGATTCCAACACATAAGCAGGTTCTTCATGGATGCCGGCGGGGTGACAAGGAGATAACACCGAAGAAGAAATGTGGAGCGGCGAAGCCCTGTGGGAGGACCAGAAACAAAACTCCTGACAAAGACTTCTCCTGCCGGAGTTTTCTTTCTCCGAGGAGGCCGTCAGATCTGACATCCAGATGTATGAAACCATCTCCCTCCAAAGCAAACACACCCGGAACATCATTAGCGCCATTTCCTCCTCCGGATCCCACCAGGAGCTCCCAAGTGATGAAGTGGCCTCCTCCCGCAGGTCTTTCTCAAATGTGCGAGATTTATCAGCCGGGTATGTCGGCAAGGAGGAGGAGGTGGTGCGCATCTTCACGGGGAGCAGGTGTTCCTCCAGCACGACCCCGGCTTTGAATTAAATCTTTAATAGCATTGTCAAGAACCAAGAATGAGAGATGGATAAGCCCATGTCTTCGTTTGTGTATGTGTGTGTGTGTGTGTGTGTGTGTGTGTGTGTGTGTGTGTGTGTGTGTGTGTGTGTGTGTGTGTGTGTGTGTGTGTGTGTGTGTGTGTGTGTGTGTGTGTGTGTGTGTGCGTGCGTGCATGCAAACAGGAAGTAGAAAACTGCATCACAGTGAAGGTATATTGATAGTATGACCCTGTACCCATAAATTGAAAAATACTCTTGTTGCCGTAGATTTTGTTCTCCAGTCTGGGCTCTCTCTATACACTGTCTTCCTTCAAAAGTTCAAAATTGGTCATAGGTTCATGATCGACTCTAAATGTCCATGTTTGTGAATGAGAAGATGAACGGTTGAATGATTGACAGCTGGCTGTCCAGGTTAAGTCCTGCCCCTGTCATCCCATGACCTCCGTTCCTCTTCAGAAAGGTGCCTCTGTTCAGGAGGTACCTGCTGGAGGCCTTCATCCGTGGAGCTCCCCTCACTGTGCGGGAATAAAAACTGTCTGGTCCGCAGGTTTCAGTTTGATGATGTTGACCTTTTCTTCTCTGACCTTCAGGAGGCTGTGGACAAACTGCAGAGTCCACTGGAAACCAGGAGGTCGCAGCATTTACTCCCTGCAGCTAATTAGTCTCAGGGAAACGGGAGAAACTGGAGAACCTGCAGGAGGAACACCACCACCTCCAGCTTTCACCTCCAACGCCAGGAAATTACCCAATCTGGGGGCTACCAAAGGGGTCAGGGGTCAACTCCTGGGGTCAACCTCAGTTTGTGGCCTTGTTTCCTGACTTTTATGTCCAATCAGCAGAAGGTGAAGCTTCACATCAAGTAAGGACATTAAAACATACCCACTTCATTTCAGGCCTACCAAGTGAAATAGGGTGTGTTGCTATGGCTATCTTAAGCTGTCAGTGACAGAGCTGCTTGGTAAATCCTGAGCTACTTAGTAAATCCTGAACTACACAACAGTCTGCTCAAGTCAGGATATTTGGACTGAGTGTCCAGGTGAGTAGAAGAATGGCATACTCAAAATCGGTGCAGCGGATCCCTGAGGTCCTGGTGTTAAAGACCCAATCTGACATTTACCTCCATTAGCACCCGGGGTTCTTCTCTGTTGGTGAAGAGATCTTCAGGAAGCAACTCAGGCTCTTATTCTCCTAAGTGGTGGTCTCGTTTGTTGCTCTGCCAGGTAAATCTTCATCATCTCCCTCTTCCCCGTTCCTCTCTGGAGAATGTCTGGGACTGTCGATAAGGAAGAGGAGGCAAGTTCCAGCGGACCGCAATCCCCAAGTCCTAAGGGAACATTCTAGAAAGCCACAGAACCCAGTGACCGCACCAGACGAGGGCTCTTTGTTCCCTCTGTGAACATCGACCCAGTTTCGGGCTGGAGAACACCTGAGCAGAAGAAGCCCTCTGCTCATTGGAGGAAGGACAGGAATTGGAGCGTTGGAAGCAAAAATCCCCCAGGGGGAGGCGGAGCTCAGCCGTCACAAGAAGGGAGTGCTGCTCTGCCTCCCCCGGCTTGCCAAAGGTTGAGCTCTGAGGTCTAGATTATCATCCCGGTGTTGAGAATCTCCAGGTTCTGCTCATAATGTCCACAGATCCTTTGTGGGTGCGGTGAGTGACTGAGGTGAGGTTTACAATCTACGTTGGCGCCGCCATTCGCTGTAGTTGGTGTTAATTAAAAACCAGTGGACTGAATCCTTGCCACCGCCCCAAACGTCGCCGCTGCTCGTTAATATCACAGCCGCCTGACGCGGGCCTTTGTTGACACCCAACACATTGAAGGCAGCAGTGGAGCAGAACCGATGGCTGAGTGAGCACACACACACACTTCGAGAGTTTCTCATCTGTGTGTCCCGGACTCACCATTCTCAAACTCCGCCCCTTCCTGTGATCCGTCCAATAAGAAACCATCTGTGCTAGCAGCGCCAGACCCAAAACCCTCCAACAAGGCGTTGTGAGATTCATCTGGAGCAGTGAGTAGCTGCTACCTCCAATGGGTTAGCAAACTCTTGTACTGTAATTGAGGTGTTATTACATGGTGAAAATGGGTCAGTTGCATTCTGGAAGGAGGGAGCTCCTGACCTCCCATGGTTTACATGGCGGTTTCACTCAGTTGTCTTGGAATGGTGTGTAATAGACTTGTTTTTGGATTTCTCTGCTGAAAGCTGGCCTCTGATGAACGCCACCGCTGATGGCATTTTTCTGTTTTTGGGGGGAAAATGGTTCCATGTCATTTGTGAAAGTGCGATGTGTGATTTCTCAGTGATGCTCCTGTGGAGAAAAACACAAACATTATCTGGACCAGGGAGGAGAAAGATCCTCAACCTCTGTTTGGCAATGCAACAATATCATTCATTCGCAATCATCAATCCCGCCACCAGAGCACCCAGACCTGAAACAGACATTGGAAGTCAGACAGGAAGTGACTGGGTAGTCTTGCAGAATCACAGCGATGTGTGGGCTTGAACCGCCATATTTTTCAACGGTGACTGGAGTCCTCCAACCTCGGAACAAGGACAGCTTAACCCAGGGCAGGTCAGCTGTCAATCACAAGGGCTCCACCTGCCAGGTGTGATGTCACACACAGCAACAGGAAGTGGACGTCAGTGGGGTGACAGGTGATATCGCTGCAGCACTTGGGCGGCCATCTTGGATCTGAAATGTCAGATGTCGTTTGAAACAGGATAGCTGGGCGAGGGGTATAATGCCACCGCTGAGATCAGTCTATTCTAACTGTAAAATGAAATGAGTCTCTGAAAAGAACCAATATTGATCACACACACACACACACACACACACACACACACACACATACACACACACACACACACAAACACACACACACACACACACACAGAGGAGAGCAAACACATGCACACATGTACAGACACCCACAACCACACACACCAACATGGAGACACTGATACACAAATGCAGCCAAATACATAAACACACACACAGACACACACACATGCCGCCAGTAACATACACACAAGAAAGATGGACATACACTGACAGAAAAATACACACGTACACATATAGACCGATACATGCACACTCACGCTGACATGGAGACATGCACACATGCAGACAAACACACACACAAACAGACACACACACACATGCTGACGAACACACATAAACACAGACACTAACAGCAACATTATCTCTTCTGGAGGTCTCTTCTGACGCTCAAGGTCTGGACCTCCGATTATGGCTCCCACAGCTCTGGTTCACCCTCCAGCATCTGGAAGGTTATGAGCCTCTGTCCCAATTTTCTTTGCTTGTTCCTCACCCTGATGCAGGAGACTTCACAGCGCTCATAGATCTCTTTTGGATCTTCTAAAGAGATCTTTCCACAGTGGCTCTTGTGAACAGAGAGGAGGTGTTACATAAATTATGGACCTCTTGCTCAGATCTTCAAACGAGAAACGTCGTTGACATCCAAAAATAAATTGCATAATTTTATTTTATTTTATTTTATTTTATTTTATTTTATTTTATTTTATTTTATGTAATTTTATGTAATTTTATTTTATGTAATTTTATTTTATTTTATTACTCATAAAACCTCAATCGTCTCCAAACGTGCATATGCACGGAACAAACTTGTGGTCAGGTTCTCCGTCATCCTCAAAGCCCATCCTGGTTAAGCTGTGCCTCTCGTGCTAGTTATGCCCAAATTGGCTCCTCCCACTTACCTGTGAGCAGGTGGAAGGTGTGGATGATGAATGACCTGAGTTCTCCAGGTAGAAGAGGTGAAACCTCCGGGTGTCGCGCCATCAAATTTCTCTGTTCTTCCTCGCCCGTCTGTTTCCTTCTCCTCTGTGGCGGCCGCGAGGTTGTGTTTGCGCATTCGGTGCCGGCCCACCTGTGCCGAGGAGATTAGAAGAACTAAATATTGACTCGAGCTTTCGGCGGATCTGCGGTTCCTCCGTTCTCCTCCATCTGTTGGAGCCGATGTTGACTCTGGACTCTCATTCCAAAAGAGATCGTTTTTGAAAAGCTTCTCCTAACAAAAGCCGGCTCTTTGTATCAGTTAGAGAACATCAAACAGACCTTCACTTTCTCCAAGAAAGCCAAGAGTTATCCAGTTACAGATGGATGGCCTCTCTCGGTTGGATATTAAAGGTCAAAGGTGAGAGAGACATTCCTTGTCGTTCCTCTCTGTCACATGATCCAGGAGGCTGACGGCCATGAGGAAGTCCAG
Source organism: Fistularia commersonii (assembly GCF_037954325.1). Taxonomy (NCBI): domain Eukaryota; kingdom Metazoa; phylum Chordata; class Actinopteri; order Syngnathiformes; family Fistulariidae; genus Fistularia; species Fistularia commersonii. The sequence goes on from NC_141310.1 coordinate 396,293, forward strand.
AGAGCCAGAGCCGATCTGGACTTGGTAAGCATCCAAAGGAGTTCCCAGAAGAAGGTGACGTATCGGAAAGCATGACTTTGTTCTCAGGAGAAGATGAAGGAAGTCATGCTCAGAGCCTTTGGTCCTGGTTACAGCTTCTATTTATTCCAAATGACCTTCAGTTGGTGATGCGTTCACTGACCAACCTGTCTGTCTGCACGTGAGAAAATGAGAGTTTATCACAGGCTTCCAAGTCTGAATCTCCCACTTCCTTGACCTTCCTGATCACTTCCTCTGTAGCAGACGACCTGCCCTTGCTGTGGTGTCCAATAACAGGAAGTGCTGTCAGGGGATTATTATGGATGTTTTTTAATAAAGCACCACAAAGGCTGATTGCTGATACCCAAGAACGCCCTCATGATGGCAGCAGCGGCGGCAGCGAAATGCTTCCTGTTGCAGCATTTATTAACTCTGTGTCCTGGGATTGTGAATGTCAGGAATTTGAAGATGAAGAGTGTGAAGGTGTTGCACACCTGGAAGCTCCCAGTCTGATAGACGTCAGCGCAGTGGCAATGAGTGAAGTGACAGTCAGTTTCCAGAGATCCTCCATCAAGATCTTCTGCCTCACCGTCACCGAAGGCGGCAAGGAGATCCCAGGAGATCCCTGCTTTTATTATGAAGCCAACTGATGTTTGGAGGATGTCAGGAAATGTCTCCAGAGCAGAACGGCACGCTGGTCGGGCATGACGTCTGCTGACCGATGGATCCAGAGGAGCCCAACAAGCAACAGTGTCTTTCAGAACAAATAAGATGAGATCTGGTGGATTTGGGCAAGACAGGATAGGCGGTCCAGTGGATCTGGTTAAGAACAACAAGAGCTCCTGTGGATCCATTCAGAATAAGTGGGGGATCCAGTGGATTCAAGCCAAAGAGTACTACAGATGGATTCAAGCCACAACAAGAGGGGTATGGATGCCCTCAATAATGATCCAGTGGATCCTGGTCAGATCAACTGCATGTCCAATGGTTGCAGACAAGCACAAATGGGAGAACCGGGGATCCAGCTCAGACAGATCAACACCATTTAAAATTTGATCTCAAATGGCAGGTAGAGATCCAAGATGGCCACCCCAGCAGCATCACCTGTCGCCCTGCAGACATTAACTTTCTGTTACTTTATGTGACATCACACCTGGCAGGTGGATCCCTTGTGATTGACAGCTTACCCACCCCATTTAAGCACCTCCCGTCTCTCGTTTGTATTTTATTAAGGATTTTTTTCCGTTATAGTCAGTTCATCCTTCTCTACCACCCCATCATCAACACCACCGCCACCGGGGCATAAGAGCCCAACCTCCCCTGAGAGCATAGCTTGGCTCAGCTTAGCTCAGCTCAGCTCAGCTTAGCTGAGCTGAGCTTAGGTTAGCGTAGCTTAGCTGACAATTCATCAGTTGACTGCTCACAAGTTGATATATTAGACTCATTGCGGAGACGGGGCAACCTCCCCCCTCCTGAAAACAAACATGGCGGTTCAAGACAACATGCTGCCATGTGACTGCGGCACCCACGGCATCAACAGGACGCTACCATCTTATTGCAAAAATTGGAAAGTCTCTATGTTGATGGTGGATGGACCAATCAGATTGGTGAAAAAAATATAAACTCCAGAGGAGGCTTTAAACAGAGCCAGTAGCGATTAGCATGGGACCGAACCCCATCGCTGCTGTTTGACTGCTCACATGATTGGTCAGGAGTTAATAATGTTGGTAGAGGGTTTGGTAGAGGATAAACAAATGCAATCCAGAGAGAGGTTCCCGATGTTCTTAGACACTGAAAGCAGCTAAGCTAATTAGCGTGTTAGCCTAATTTCAGGTTTGCCTGGGAGGTGATGGATCCATGTTGCAGCCTTTTTAGGCATCCTGAGGCATTGTGACCATAGCAACCCAGACAGATTACTGGTGATGTCCAGACACGGCCCTTGTTAGCTGCGTAAGCTGATCACCAACTTAATATCAATGAACATTTCAAAAGCAATTATTATCAATTACCCTGATTTCTGGACCTTTATTTTGTAAAGCTGCAGGATGTCATATGACCCTCTGAAACAAGAGCTGCTGAGAATCTGAGAAGATGGCTAAACTATCTATTTTATGAACCAAGTCAAATTCAATTGGTCTTATGAGTGACATTAGCACATTAGCACGTTAGCCTCTGTACAGCAGGTGAGGTTAGTTAAAAGCTCATTTGGCTTCAGAGGCTCAAATGCATTTTTTTATTAGACTCTCCAAAACGCACTCATCTTAAGAGTGACTTTATGATGATACGAATCAAAGTCCCCTGTAAAATCATCCGTTTCATCATGTTTTATTGTTATTACTACCTTATAAAGTGGGATTATAAAAATGTCTCATTCATGGTTGTCGTCCCCATATCTTTCAGACAAAAGCCCTGGGATTGGAGAAGCTGATGGGGTCTCCTCAGGTCTCCAGTAGTCTGAGACTGGGCAGAAGTCTGATGTGAGACTTGGTTTTAGTTTTTCAGATGCTGATCAGATCAATAATGATTGTTGTTTTTTTTTTAATGGGACCACAAACTGCCTTCAGCGTAACCATGGATGTTGATGGGTTGATTGACCTCTCTTCTCCTCTCTGTGAGCTTTTAACCAATTATTGACTCCACCTGGATTCGGGTCGTCAATAATAGAAGAAAGGCCCGGGTTTGGGAGGAGGCTCAGACCCTGATGAATAGGACGATTATTATTGATCAATATTTCAGGTGGAGATCCGACTAACTCCTGAGAAGCTCAGAGAGAAGAGCAATCATTTCAGATCGACTGTTTCCTCCTCTCTACAGCAGCTCAGCATGGAGCCTTTGGCTGGACATGGAACCTACTGCTGGGTTTGGAACCCACACCTGGATTGCGCACCAATCGCTAGGCAAGGAACATACTGTTTGACATGGATACTATTTCTTGACATAGAAGCCATTGCTAGACCTGAGGCCCATCGCTAAACATGGAAGCCATAGCTGGACATGGAACCCCAACCCCCATCTGCCAGGTTCATCCTAACCCTATTCGTCCGTCTGTTTTCCTGTTCACTTGCTTGTCATAATGAAACAGAGATCCTGCTAGGCTACATGCAGACAGAGAATCAAAGTCGCTCATATTGTTTCAGCAGATACCCTGTGATAAGAAGACGAGTTTGAGTTTGCCGGCTACTTCAGCGGCCGAGTTGTTGGTCCCAGATGTAGCCCAGCCAGCTCCACGGAGTTCCATGGTCATGCTGACAGTTGAGAATCTTGGCAGGTAAACGCAGGTGTGACTGATCAGGTCTTATCCCGAGGCATTTTGATAAGGGATGATGGTCTGTTTCCATGGCAATGCTTTTGAACCGCAGCTGTGTCATACAAAAAAAAGACTGTCATTTACTAATTGGAACCTTTGAAGTTTATATCTTACAACCTCTCCTCCTTCAGTGAATAGATACACCAGTTTCCCCACAAAAATATTGACAGCAATTATTCTTCATTTTCTTTCTATTGACTTTATTCATGTATTTTAGACTTTTACATTTTCCCCTCACAAGTGCCCAGTTCTGATTGCGGCCACCAGGGGATCTGATGAGTGTCCTAAACTAAGCATTCTCGCCAAGTCTTCGGATATGTCATCTTTCATACAGCTTTTGCTAAGTCTCGCCTCCTGCTGTATCCTCAGAATGCTGATGGGCATGACATCTTCTCCCCACACCTCAGAGCAGCACTCACATCACTGACGGCTTTATAAACTCCCCTGCTTTTGTCTATGTTTCAAGGATGTGAAGCGTAAAATTGGAATATCATCCTGCCGACGGCAGGAAGTCGACTAGTGGCTGCTACTCATCCTGCTGTTTATAATTACTATAAAAGGTACTGAGGAAGAACCAGAGTCTTTAAGTTCAGCGACTGTTTCGTTTTTTAATTTGACGGTAGTTTCTCTGCCAGCAGTTGTCTGTCAGGAGCAACGGGCTGCGGGAGAACGGGAGGCATCGAAAGGAAGTATGCAATGCAAATTTGGATAGGAAGTGGAACGGTGTCAACTTGAAGTGTGCACAACGATTGTAAACTGGAAGTCAACCTGAGGCATGCAAAGAAAATGTGCACAAAAAGTGTGAATATGATGTGTCGACATGACCAGTCAATGTGAATGTGCACAGAAAATTTAAACAGGAAGTGTCAACAGGAAGTGTCAACCAGAGGCATGCAAAGGAAGAGTGCACAGAAAGTGTAAACAGGAAGTGTGTACAGGCATTGTAAACAGGAAGAGTCAACAGGAAGTGTAGACCAGAGGCATGCAAAGGAAGAATCAACAGGAAGTGTCATCCAGAGGCATGCAAAGGAAGGGCAGACAGGAATTGTAAACAGTAGTGTTCAACTGGTAGTTTCAACCAGAGGCATTAAAGGGAGAGGCAACTGGAAGTGTAAACAAGCAAAGGTAATGAGAAACAGCCCAAGGAAGAATCAACAGGTAGTGTGCACTGGAAGGTCTTTTTTTTTTTTTTTTTTTTTTTTTTGAACATAAATAGTACACACAAATATACATATGTACAAATAAATATGGCAGGGTAAAACTGAATGTCAATGAAACAACCAGGAAGCAAAGGACATAAGGACATTTGTTCTGTATGTAGTCAGAAGTTAACTGTGTTATTGGTTTGTGAGAAATGTATAATGCTAGACAAAAAAGAAAGAAAAAGGAAATAATTAAATAAATAGATAGACAAATAAAATTAAAAAAAAAAAACTTGCAAGGGGAATATAACATGTAATTAAGTTGGTGGTTCACAGGGAATTTCAGACATCAAACTGTATATTTTTTGGTTTTTGGATTTTTCCATAAGTTTTAAGGATTTTTTTATGTAATTCAAAATCGTTTATGAAGAAAGTAAAATTTGGGGAACATTTTTGAATTCTGCTTTTGTGAATGAAGAACTTGGCTAGGCCTAAAATAACATTGACAGAGTTCATCTCTTTTGTTGCTTAAAAGTAAACCAAATGTTATGTCATCTCTTGAGAAGGAAACTGGTGACAATGGAAAATTATCTTGATCCATTTTTGAGTTTTAGCCCAAAAGCCCTGTACTTTTACACATGAGAAAAATATATGGTCAGTGGTTTCCATATTGTCTTCACAAAATTTACAAATATTATCTTCAAAATTAAAGCGTACCCTCAATAATTCTGTAGATGGGTAGACGTCATTCATAATTTTGAAGTGGGTCTCTTTTGCCTTGGGGGGTATGGGTAGAGTCAGGTACATAGTTTGCAGCGTGGCAATCGATTCCTTATCAAATTTATTTAAAATATCATTTTTGTTTTAACGTCCAGGGAATACGTTTTCTGTAAAACATTTCCTAATAAAGGAGTTGCTGCACTTTCTGTCCAGAATTGACATTCCATGGAGTGATTGTTGGGGTAACTGTGGTATCATTATGGTTTGGTGCGTCATAATATTTTTTGTCAGGAATATAAATTGTTGAGGCAGTGCGTTACGTAACTTTATGAACTCTAATATGGGAGGGTTAAAGCTGTGTTTAGTACAGAATTGTTAATAGTCTAGAAGATTACCATTGCCATCCATCAAGTCAATTATTGGCCATATACCTTTCTCAAACCATTCCTTGTAAAACAGAGATTTGTTGCGATGCAGTACATATCTATTGTGCCATATTATTGTACCGTGTGGTGAGAAATTGTGTACATATATCATTTTCCAGAACTTTGAAAATTTGACAGGAATCTTGTTGATATCAAAGTCAGAGATAAGCAGAAGACTTAGGCCACCGACTTTGTTGAATAAGTAGTTTGGAATACAATACCAGAAAGAATGATGATGCTTGATCCAGGATTTCAACCAGTTCACCTTCAATGTCCCATTCAGGCAGTCCAAATCAATCACTTTCAGCCCTCCTTCACTTTTTTCTTTCACCATATGTGATTTTTTTAGATAGTGTGGTCTGCTCCTCCAGATAAAGTTGAAATTTATTTGGTTAATAGATTTTATGAGATGATTTGGAATAGGATTGGAATACATTGGGTATATACATTAGGATAAACATTCCATTTTAGTCAAATATATCCGGCCTAATATTGATAAATCTCTTTGGAGCCATATATTCAATTTAGCTTTACTTTGATTGAGTTTAGATTCAATGTTCCTGGATTGATTTAACTTTTGGTCCTTAGATAGGAAAATGCCCAAGTATTTTATTTCTGATTTAATAGGAACATTGCTGATTTAGTGGCGAGTCATGCAGCGCAAGAAGTTTGCATTTCTTTAAGTTTGATGGTAATCCTGAAGCCTTGGAGAATTTTTTAATTTTTTCAATGCTTATTGGGACTTGATGTTCATTTTTCAAAAATAAAGTTGTGTCATCTGCCAGCTAGCTAATAACAATTTCTGTCCCCAACACGTCTAACTTTTGGATATAGTTGCTATTTTTAACATAAATGGCTAGCATTCGTTTGCAAGTATAAATAAATAGGGTGAGATGGGGCAACCTTGGGGGATTCCCACATCAAAATGGAAGCTCGGAGTGGTGCCGCTTGGCAGGATGAGCTATTAATATTCTCATAGAGCCCACGGATCACATTCCTAAGTTTTAAACCAAATCCAAAATGTTTGAGCGTCGCTAAGATAAATGGATGTTCGACCGAGTCAAAGGCTTTATAAAAGTCCAAGAAGAATATGAAGCCATTATCCTCTATGACGTCTCTGTATTCTATGATGTCCATGACAAGCCTTATATTATTGTGGATTGATCGTCCTTTCAGAAAGCTCGATTGTGTCCCTGCAATAATGTCTGAGATGCCTGATTAGAGACGGGAAACTAAGATGTAGGTAAACAATTTATAATCCGAATTTCTGAGAGTGATGGGTCTTCTGTTTTCAATAAGACGAGGGTCTTTACTCGGCTTTGGGATGGAAATGATAACCCCATGTTTCATTGTCGTTGGAGGCGACCAAGTTTCAAAGATTTCCAGGAAAACCGATAGAGGAGTTCCCTTATATCCTTCCAGAAGTGTCTGTAGAAGTCTCCTGTGAGACCATCTGAACCCTGAGCTTTGTTGGGAGATAATCGACCCACTGCAGTGTCAACTTCCGCAATTTGCTTGTAGTTGCTGTTTATTTTTGGGATATATTGAGCAATATCTGTTAGAAAGGAGCCACAATCGCTTTTTGAAAATTTAGAAGTGTATAAGTGGCTACAGAATTTAGAGATTTCTGAGGATATTATAGCCTCATCTGTAATTTCCTTGTTGTTAATTGGAAGAGAACCGAGGCTATTTTTCTCTTGTCTGTTTCTTTCCAAGCCACAAAATATATGCCGAGTTTTTCTCCGCTTCTTCGATCCATTTTGCTCTGGATCCAGCAAATGCACCACGGGCTCTATGAGTGTATGTGTTGTCCAGACTCGATTGTAATTGCATTATTTTTTGTTTGTCACCCTCATTCACGCTAGGTTTGTTACAGTAGGTATGAAATTGTGTTATAATGTCCAATTCACTTTTGTCAAGATCTTTTTTAAGTTCTGCGCTAAAGGAAATAGAATGTTGTTGAATTTTATATTTCAGGAATACCCATTGTTTGACCGGAGATGCAAGTTCCTCAGATGACTTCATCGCTTTAATAAAGGAACTAATTTTTTGACAATACTCGTCGTTCTTCAGCAAGTTAGAGTTGAATTTCAAGTATTTGTTTGATGAGTTCCTTCTTGATTTGGATGTAATATCCAGATATATAACGCAATGGTCTGTTAGTGGAGCTGCGGATATGCTAGCGCTCACTCTGTTGCTCAGCAGATGGTTTGATATTAATCAATAATCAATTCTGGATTTCAGACTATAATTGGGGTTGAACCAAGTGTATTGGAGGGCTGCTGGATTAGTATGTCTCCAAGCATCAGCCAAATTCAGCTTGTGTGCACTGGAAGTGAAAACATGAAGTGTAAATAGAAATTGTCAACAGGAAGTGTGCACAGGAAGTGAAAACGGGAAATGTCAAAAGGAAACGCCAGTCAATGATGGCAAATTTAGATGATTAAAAGAAGGAGGTTTCAGTGAATTACATCTATAATGTATATTGATCAAATTAAAGAAAGTAAAATAAAATAAATATACTGAAATGTAATTTTTCTCTACAATCTAATTCCCGTCTCAGCAATGGATTGTTTCTGTCAGCTGCCACTAGGGGGTGCAGAGGTTTGCGCTGGAAACAAGGCAAAGGTCCCCACCCTCTGTGTCAATCTGCGTTATTCCTTGGATTATTGATGATTGATTCTCACAAATCGCTTGACGGGCCGAAGCTGATGTATTCATATTTGGGGCTGAGCCGTCAGTCGTAGGTCTCTTTAAGCAGCCGTCGGGTCCTGGTCTGGATCCTGGCGCTGAATATGGATGAGTGTTGTTGCTCCTGCGGGAGGAAGAGGAGCTCCTCTTCTTCTGCTTTCTGGGCCGGCGCATGATCCCACCATCGATCACCGTGACGCTGCTGCTGCGGAGGCGCGGCCTGAAGGGGGCGGGGCCAGCCGCTGGGACGCTGCTTTGCCACAGATACGCATTTTCAATTTGTTTGTGAGTAAAAATAAACGGCACTAAAATAACAAGTAGGTCGTCTGGAAGGCGATACAGGACAGATGAGACATTCTCCCCTGAAGAACATCTCACATTGTACGGCTATTGAGTCATTGACACTCCTCTGATTTGCACATTCATTCCTGTGAGCAGTACGCTTCAGCATAACTAGCTAAAGAACCCAACTGGAAAACCTGAGTTCCCAACCTGGAGGACAAATCATTAGAAGCCAACCTGGAGAACCTGACCAGGACAACTCGACTGAAGAACATGTTCTGAAGAGTCCAATCTGGATGGGCTGAACTGGAGATGCAGAACCTGGAGAAGTCATACAGAGGAACCCAAGTTAGAGAACCAGAGCTGGAGAGCCGGGCCTGGAAAAGATGGCATGGATGACCAGATGTTGACGTCAGTCCTTCTGGTTCGGAAGGACTCAAAAGTCTTGTAAGAGGCTAATTATAACAAAGGTCAAAGGTCAAATGTTATTCTGAGTTTGTATTCCCTCCCAAGATGCTAATCTGAGGGTTCCTTAGGGATCCAGGTTCTGGTTCACACACACACACCAGTTAAAGCCAGGAGAACTTTTTCCAGTTCCTCGGTGCCAGACATCAGGAGGCCATGTTTAATTCATGAACAAACAAACCCTCACTGGAAAGGTGCTCGGCAACGTCATCGCGGCAACAGAGTGACACAATGGGGTCTGGTCACTTCTCCCGCTGGGGCAGGAGCAGGATGGAGCTGCAGGGGCAATTATCCACCAAGGTCTTCAGCAAACACCTGTAATATGAGCTTATAAACCATTTATTAAAACCTTCATTATTAGTATTATCACTTTATATGGCTTTTATTATGAACTTATGTAATTTCTAATATAATCATATAATTATTATTATCCGTATAAAAATTAGAGGATTAAATATTACTGCCATTATAATAAATCAACATATGCCCATTATTATAACCTAATCATTAGTATTAGCTCATACCATCATCGTTATGAATGTATAAGTGGAATATTAACATTAATTTGAATCTTCTTCTTCTTCTTCTTCTTCTTTCGGCTTTTCCCGTTAGGGGTCGCCACAGCGAGTCAACTTTCTCCATCTAACCCTATTCTCTGTATCTTCCTCTCTCACACCAGCTACTTTCATATCCTCTCTCACTACGTCCATAAATCTTCTCTTTGGTCTTCCTCGAGACCTCTTGCCTGGCAGCTCCAATTCCAGCATCCGTCTACCAATATATTCACTATCTCTTCTCTGTACATGACCAACCATCTCAGTCTGGCTTCTCTGACCTTCTCTCCAAAACATCGAACATGTGCCGTCCCTCTGATAGATTCATTCCTGATCCTATCCATCCTGGTCACTCCCAAAGAGAACCTCAACATCTTCATCTCTGCAACCTCTAGTTCTGCCTGCTGTCTTTTGGTCATTGTAACAGTTTCTAGTCCATACATCATCGCTGGTCTCACCACTGTCTTGTACACCTTTCCTTTTATTCTGGCCGATAGTCTTCTATCACATAGTACCCCTGACACTTTTCTCCACCCATTCCAACCTGCTTGGACCCGTCTCTTCACCTCTTTTCCGCACTCTCCGTTGCTCTGGACTGTTGACCCTAAGTACCTGAAATCCTCCAGCTTCTTGATCTCCATTCCCTGTAGCCTCACCGCTCCACCCGAGTTCCTCTCATTCACACACATATATTCTGTCTTGCTGCGACTAACTTTCATTCCTCTCCTTTCCAGAGCATACCTCCACCTCTCTAGATTTTCCTCTACCTGTTGTCTGCTCTCACTACAGATCACAATGTCATCCGCAAACATCATGGTCCATGGGGATTCCTGTCTAACCTCATCTGTCAGCCTATCCATCACCATTGCGAACAAGAAGGGGCTCAGTGCTGATCCCTGATGGAGTCCCACCTCCACCTTGAACTTCTCTGTTACCCCTACAGCACACCGTACCAGTGTCTCACAGCTAGCATACATGTCCTGCACCAGTCCAACATACTTCTCTGCCACTCCAGACTTCCTCATACAATACCAGAGCTCCTCTCTTGGCACCCTGTCATATGCTTTTTCTAGGTCTACAAAAACGCAGTGCAACTCCCTCTGGCCTTCTCTGTACTTTTCTATTAGCATTCTCAACGCAAATACTGCATCTGTAGTACTCTTCCTAGGCATGAAGCCATACTGCTGTTCACAAATGCTGACTTCTGCTCTCAGTCTAGTTTCCACTACTCTTTCCCATAACTTCATTGTATGGCTCATCAACTTTATCCCTCTGTAGTTGCCACAATTCTGCACATCCCCTTTATTCTTAAAAATAGGCACCATCACACTTTGTCTCCATTCTTCAGGCATCTTCTCACTCTCTAAGATCCTGTTGAATAATCTAGTCAGAAAATCTACCGCTGCCTCTCCTAGACACTTCCACACCTCCACAGGTATATCATCAGGACCAACTGCTTTTCCACTCTTCATCCTCTTCAATGCCTTCCTCACTTCACTTTTACTAATTTTTGCTACTTTGTGGTCTACAATAGTCACCTCTTCTACCCTTGCCTCTCTTTCATTTTCCACATTCATCAGTTCTTCAAAGTACTCTTTCCATCTTCCCATCACTCTTCTAGCATCTGTCAATACATTTCCCTCTCTGTCCTTTATCACCCGGACCTGTTGTACATCCTTTGCATCTTTATCTCTCTGTTTCGCCAACCTGTATAGATCATTCTCACCCTCCTTACTATCCAACCGAGCATACAAGTCATCATAAGCCCTTTGTTTTGCCTTTGCTACCTCTATCTTTACCTTTCGCCGCACCTCCCTGAACTCCTGTCTGTTCTCTTCAGTCCTCTCAGTATCCCACTTCTTCTTCGCTAACCGCTTTCTCTGTATACACTCCTGCACTTCCTCATTCCACCACCAAGTCTCCTTATCTACTTTCCTTCCAGATGACACACCAAGTACTCTTTTACCTGTCTCCCTGATAACACTAGCTGTAGTTGTCCAATCATCTGGAAGCTCACCCTGACCACCCAGACCCTTTCTCAACTCCTCCCTGAAAACCATGCAACACTCCTCCCTTTTCAGCTTCCACCATTTTGTCCTCTGCTCTGCCTTTGTCCTCTTCATCTTCCTTGTCACCAGAGTCATCCTACAAACCACCATCCTATGCTGTCTGGCTACACTCTCACCTACAACTACTTTGCAGTCACTAATCTCTTTCAGGTTACCTCGTCTATACAAGATGTAGTCTACCTGCGTGCTCCTACCTCCGCTCTTATAAGTTACCCTATGTTCCTGTTTTTTCTGGAAAAAGGTGTTCACTACAGCCATTTCCATCCTTTTTGCAAAATCTACCACCATCTGTCCCTCTGCATTCCTATCCTGGATACCAAATCTGCCCATCACTTCTTCATCCCCTCTATTGCCTTCACCAACATGTCCATTGAAGTCTGCACCAATGACCACTCTCTCATTTCTGGGAATATTCTGCATCACTTCATCTAACTCATTCCAGAACTTCTCCTTCTCTTCAGATTCACATCCCACCTGCGGGGCATAGCCACTAACAACATTGAGCATCACACCTTCGATTTCCAGTTTCAGACTCATAAGTCTATCTGACATTCTTTTCACCTCTAGGACGTTCCTAACAAACTCCTCCTTCAAGATAACTCCTACTCCATTTCTCTTCTTGTCAGTACCATAATAGTACAACTTAAAGCCTGCTCCTAAGCTTCTAGCCTTACTACCTTTCCACCTGGTCTCCTGGACACACAGTATATCCACCTTCCTTCTCTGCATCATGTCGACCAGCTCTCTACCTTTTCCTGTCATAGTCCCAACATTCAAAGTCCCTACTCTCAGTCCCAGACTCTTTCCCTTCCTCCTCTCTCTCTGCTTCCGAACACGCACTCCACCTCTTCTTCTTGTTCTTGTTCTTCGACCCACAGTAGCCCAATTTCCATTAGTACCCTGTAGGTCATCAGTACCAATGGCGGTCGTTGTTAACCCGGTCCGCGACCGATCCGGTATGGTATAGTTTTGGTTGTCTCGCATATTTGGTTTTGGCAAAAGTTTTACGCCGGATGCCCTTCCTGACGCAACCCTCTGCATTTATCCGGGCTTGGGACCGGCACAGGGAGACACTGCTCCGTGCCCCCCCAAGGCAGGCTTGGAGAGGCACGGGCCAGTGCCGCCCTGAGGCTGCATTATTAACATTAATTTGAATACATAACTATATACATGACCATTTATAGAACCTAATTCATCTGTTTTTTTATCATCTCATTTATGCATATTAATATAATTTAAAACCTTTCAATCGATATCCTGATCTAATGTTACTTTAATTATAAATAATCAATTAATTACAGATTTATACCATTAATTATAAGCTTACAAATCATTATCAGAAACTTGTAGCCATGATGACAACCTCATATAATTATTATTTATCTCATATATAGACATATATATGTATACATATTTATATATATGTATATGTGTATGTATATGTTTGTATATATACACATCTTATACACATATTACACATTATACATTATACATATACACATTATCGTATATTGTCATTATTATGAACGTATCACCATCAAAATATCCTATTTGAACTTCTATCTTCTTCTACACCTCCTTTCCCAGCAGGTGTGATGGGGCATCATCTTTATTTGGGACAGACTGTCTTTACTCCTATGTTCCATGGTTCAACGTTCCAGAGCCATCGCGGAGAACATTCAGAAAACGCGTACAACCTGTCTACTTTTGCAAGAGGGGTGAGACACCGACGGGAAAAGTGTGGAAGAAATGGAACCAAATGGAACCAAAAATCAAATAAAACCTAAAGTACATAATGACTGACCTTTTTCTTAATAAAAGTATCCAGACATGGATTACAATCATTTTCCAATCAATATCGATAAATTTATGATCAAAGAGGAATGCATAGGTCAAAGTCTGAAAATATCTGCAAAATACATTCTTCTTCTTCTTCTTCTTCTTCTCCTTTTGCTTTTCCCTTCAGGGTCACCACTGTTAATTGACCGTCTCCATCTAACCCTATTCTTTGTTTCATCCTCTCTCACACCACCTACCTTCATATCTTCTCTCATTACGTCAATACATCTTCTTCTTGGTCTTCCTGGAGATATCCTGCCTGGCAACTCCAATTCCAGCATCCGTCCAGCAATGAATTCACGATCTCTCCTTTGTACTAACTGAACCATCTCATTCTGGCTTCTTTGACCTTTTCTCCACAACATCTAACATGTGCCGTTCCTCTGATAGACTCGTACATGATCCTATCCATCCTGGTCTGTCCCAAAGAGAACCTTGGCGTCTTCATTTCTGCAACCTCTAGCTCTGCCTCATCTTTGTCTTTTTGTTATTTGAACTGTTTGTAGGCCATACAGCATCGCTAGTCTCACCACTGTCTTGTACATCTATCCTTTCATCATAACTGATAGTCTTCTATCGCATAGTACTCCTGACACTTTTCTTCACCAATTCCAGCCTACTTGAACCCATCTCTTCACCTCTGTTCCACACTCTCCATTGGTCTAGAGTGTTGACCCCAAATACCTAAAATCCTCCAACTTCTTGCCCTCCATTCAATGTAACCTCACCGTTCGACCCGAGTTCCTCTCATTCACACACATATACTCTGTCTTGCTGCGACTGACTTTCATTCCTCTCCTTTCCAGCACATACCTCCAACTCTACATTTTCCTCAACCTGTTCTCTGCTCTCCCTGCAGATTACAATGTCATCTGCAAACATCATGGTCCGTGGAGATTCCTGTCTAGCCTCATCTGTCAAGCCTGTCCATCACTACTGCAAACAGGAAGGGGCTCAGAGCTGATCCCTGATGGAGTCCAACCTCTACCTTGAACTTCTCTGTTACCCCTACAGCACACCGCAACACTGTGTCACAGCAAGCATAACATGTCTTGCACCAGTTTAACATACTTATCTGCCACTCCGGACTTCCTCATACAATACCAGAGCTCCTCTCTTAGCCCCCTGTCATATGCTTTTTCTCCACAAAAATCCAATGCAGCTCCCTCTGGCCTTCTCTGTACTTCTCTATTAGCATTATCAAAGCAAATACTGAATCTATAGTACTCTTTCAATGCATGAAGCCATACTGCTGTTCACAATTGCTGACTTCTGCTCTCAATCTAGTTTCCACAAGTCTGTCCCATAACTTCATTGTATGGCTCATCAACTTTATCCCTCCGTAGTTGCCGCAATTCTGCACATCCTCTTATTCTTAAAAATGGGCACCATCACACTTCACCTCCATTCTTCACACATCCTCTTATTCTCTAAGATCCTGTTGAATAATCAAGTCAGAAACTCTAACACTGCCTCTCGGTGACCTCTACTGCCCCGGCCTTTCTTTCATTTTCCACATGCATCATCTCTTCAAAGTACTCTTTCCATCATCCCATCACTCTTCTAGCATCTGTCAGCACATTTCTCTCTCTATCCTCAATCACCCAAACCTGTTGTATATCTTTTCCATCTTTATCTCTCTGTTTCACCAACCTGTATCAATCATTCTCTCCCTCCG
Organism: Fistularia commersonii; assembly: GCF_037954325.1. Lineage (NCBI taxonomy): Eukaryota > Metazoa > Chordata > Actinopteri > Syngnathiformes > Fistulariidae > Fistularia > Fistularia commersonii. The sequence goes on from NC_141310.1 coordinate 411,483, forward strand.
CACTGTCCAACCAAGCAAACAGGTCTTCGTACGCCCTTTGGTTTGCCTTTGCAACCTCTATCCTCCATCTTTACCTTACGCTGTATCTCCCTGTACTCCTGTCTGTTCTCTTAGGTCCTCTCAGTGTCCCACTTCTTCTATGCGACCCGCTTTCTCAATATATACTCCTGCACTTCCTCCACCAATTCTCCTTATCTACTTTCCTTCCAGATGACACATCAAGTACTCCCCTACCTGTCTCCCTGATAGCTGTAGTTGTCCAATTATCTGGAAGCTCTTCCTGACCACCCAGAGCCTTTCTCAACTCCTCGCTTAAAGCCATACAGCACTCCTCCCTTTTCAGCTTCCACCACTTTGTCCTCTTGATCTTCCTTGTCACCAGAGTCATCCTACAAACCAGCTTCTGGCAACACTCTCACCTACAACTACTTTGCAGTCACTGATCTCTTTCAGGTTACCTCGTCTATACAAGATGTAGTCTACCTGCGTGCTCTTGCCGCCACGCTTATAAGTTGCCCTATGTCTCTGTCTTTTCTGGAAAAAGTGTTCTTTATAGCCATTTCCATCCTTTTTGTGAAATCTGCCACCATCTGTCCCTCTGCATTCCTATCCTATATGCCAACTTTGCCCATTACTTCTTCATCCCCTCAATTGTTTTCACCAACATGTCCATTGAAGTCTGCTCCAATTACGACTCTCATCTCTGGGGATATTCTGCATCACATCATTTAGCTCATTCCAGAACTTCTCCTTCTCCTCAAACTCACATCCCACCTGCGGGGCATAGCCACAAAAACAATGAGCATCACACCTTCAATTTCCAGTTTCAGACTCATAAGTCTATCTGGCATTCTTTTCACCTCCAGAACATTCCTAACAAACTCCTACTTCATTTCTCTTCCTGTCTATCTTTCTATCTTTCCACCAGGTCTCCTGGACACACAGTATATCTGCTTTCCTTCTCTGCATCATGTCGACCAACTCTCTACCTTTTCCTGTCATAGTTCCAATATTCAAAGTCCCTACTCTCATTTCCGGACTCTTGCCTTTACTCTTCTCTATCTGCTTCTTAACACGCCTTCTTTCTCTCATTCTTAATGAGAATTATAACTATACATAATCATTGTTATTGTCATGTATATATATATATATACATATATATATATATATATATATATATCTTCTTCTTCTTCGGCTTTTCCCGTCAGGGGTCAACACAGCGAGTCAACTTTCTCCATCTAACCCTATTCTCTGTATCCTCCTCTCTCACACCAACTACTTTCATATCTTCTCTCATTATATCCATAAATCTTCTCTTTGGTCTTCCTCGAGAGCTCTTGCCTGGCACCTCCAATTCCAGTATCCGTCTACCAATATATTCTCTGTCTCTCCTCTGTACATGACTGAACCATCTCAGTCTGGCTTCTCTGACCTTCTCTCCAAAACATCTAACATGTGTTGTTCCTCTGATAGACTCATTCCTGATCCTATCCATCCTGGTCACTCCCAGAGAGAACCTCAACATCCTCATCTCTGCAACCTCTAGTTCTGCCTGCTGTCTTTTGGTCATTGTAACAGTTTCTAGTCCATACAACATTGCTGGTTTCACCACTGTCTTGTACACCTTTCCTTTTATTCTGGCTGAAAGTCATCTATCACATAGTACCCCTGACACTTTTCTCCACTCATTCCAACCTGCTTGGACCCATCTCTTCACCTCTTTTCCACATTCTCCTATGCTCTGGACTGTTAACCCTAAGTACCTGAAATCCACCAGCTTCTCGATCTCCACTCCCTGTAGCCTCACCGTTCCACCCGAGTTCCTCTCATTCACACACATATATTCTGTCTTGCTGTGACTAACTTTCATTCCTCTCCTTTCCAGAGCATACCTCCACCTCTCTAGATTTTCCTCAACCTGTTTTCTGCTCTCACTACAGATCAAAATGTCATCCCCAAACATCATGGTCCATGGGGATTCCTGTCTAACTTCAACTGTCAGCCTGTCCATCACCATTGCGAGCAAGAAGGGGCTCAGAGCTGATCCCTGATGGAGTCCCATCTCCACCTTGAACTTCTCAGTTACCCCTATGCACACCGTAAAAGTGTCTCACACCTAGCATACATGTCCTGCACCAGTCTAACATACTTATCTGCCACTCCAGACTTCCTCATACAATACCAGAGCTCCTCTCTTGGCACCCTATCATATGCTTTTTCTAGGTCTACAAAAACACAATGCAGCTCCCTCTGGCCTTCTCTGTACTTTTCTATTAGCATTCTCAACGCAAATACTGCATCTGTAGTACTCTTCCTAGGCATGAAGCCATACTGCTGTTCACAAATGCTGACTTTTGCTCTCAGTCTAGTTTCCACTACTCTTTCCCATAACTTCCCTGTATGGCTCATCAACTTAATCCCTCTATAGTTGCCACAATTCTGCACATCCCCTTTGATCTTAAAAATAGGCACCATCACACTTTGTCTCCATTCTTCAGGCATCCTCTTATTCTCTAAGATCCTGTTGAATAATCTAGTCAGAAAATCTACCGGTGCCTCTCCTAGACACTTCCACACCTCCACAGGTATATCATCAGGACCAACTGCTTTTCCACTCTTCACCCTCTTCAATGCCTTCCTCACTTCACTTTTACTAATTTGTGCTACTTTGTGGTCTACAATAGTCCCCTCTTCTACCCATGCCTCTCTTTCATTTTCCACATTTATCAGCTCTTCAAAGTACTCTTTCCATCTTCCCATCACTCTTCTAGCATCTGTCAATACATTTCCCTCTCTGTCCATAATCACCCGGACCTGTTGTACATCCTTTCCATCTTTATCTTTCTGTTTCGCCAACCTGTATAGATCATTCTCACCCTCCTTACTATCCAACCGAGCATAAAAGTCATCGTACGCCCTTTTTTTTGCCTTTGCTACCTCTATCTTTATCTTTTCCACTTCTTCTTCACTAACTGCTTTCTCTGTAAATACTCCTGCACTTCCTCGGTCCACCACCAAGGCTCCTTATCTACTTTCCTTCCAGATGACACACCAAGTACTCTTCTACCTGTCTCCCTGATAACACTAGCTGTAGTTGTCCAATCATCTGGAAGCTCACCCTGACCACACAGACCCTTTCTCAACTCTACCCTGAAGACCATGCAACACTCCTCCCTTTTCAGCTTCCACCACTTTGTCCTGTGCTCTGCCTTTGTCCTCTTCATCTTCCTTGTCACCAGAGTCATCCTACAAACCACCAGCCTATGCTGTCTGGCTACACTCTCACCTACAACTACTTTGCAGTCACTGATCTCTTTCAGGTTACCTCGTCTATACAAGATGTAGTCTACCTGCGTGCTCCTACCTCCGCTCTTATAAGTTACCCTATGTTCCTGTTTTTTCTGGAAAAAGGTGTTCACTACAGCCATTTCCATCTTTTTTGCAAAATCTACCACCATCTGTCCCTCTGCATTCCTATCCTGGATACCAAATCTGCCCATCACTTCTTCATCCCCTCTATTGCCTTCACCAACATGTCCACTGAAGTCTGCACCAATTACCACTCTCTCATTTCTGGGAATATTCTGCATCACTTCATCCAACTCATTCCAGAACTTCTCCTTCTCTTCAGATTCACATCCCACCTGCGGGGCATAGCCACTAACAACATTGAGCATCACACCTTCAATTTCCAGTTTCAGACTCATAAGTCTATCTGGCATTCTTTTCACCTCCAGAACATTCCTAACAAACTCCTCCTTCAAGATAACTCCTACTTCATTTCTCTTCCTGTCTATCTTTCTATCTTTCCATCCTGTCTCCTGGACACACAGTATATCCACTTTCCTTCTCTGCATCATGTCGACCAACTCTCTACCTTTTCCTGTCATAGTCCCAATATTCAGAGTCCCTACTCTCAGTCCCAGGCTCTTTCCTTTCCTCCTCTCTCTCTGCTTCCGAACACGCACTCCTCCTCTTCTTCTCGTTCTTGTTCTTCGACCCACAGTAGCCCAATTTCCATTAGTACCCTGTAGGTCATCAGTACCAATGGCAGTCGTTCTTAACCCGGTCTGCGACCGATCCAGTATGGTATAGTTACGGTTGACTCACATGTTTGGTTTTGGCAAAAGTTTTACGCTGGATGCCCTTCCTGATGCAAACCTCTGCATTTATCCGGGCCTGGGACCGGCTCAGGGAGACACTGCTCCGTGCCCCCCCAAGCCAGACTTGGAGAGACATGGGCCAGTGCCGCCCTGAGGCTGCATTTATATATATATATATATATATATATATATATATATGTGCTTCTATATACAGAAGGATATCACCTTATATAACAATCATTTTAGATGCATATGACAATTTAAATAAACTACATAGTTACAATCTATTATTATTCCCTTTTTTTTTTTCGTTTTTTGGACTTAAGCTCCTGTGGTTGCACAACAAGCATGTTTGGCGCCCAGAAAATTATATTAAATTATGCTATATTAAATTATAAGTGTTTTATTCTGAGGGAACTCGGCAGGGACTCTTAATTGATCTGACTCAATAACAAATCAGCCGTTTCTTAATTGACATCCGGCCTCTAATTATCTTACAAATTCAATTAGAGCCTGTTTGTTAGCTTGTCGAAGAGACGGACAAGTTCTGGTCTTCAGTGCCAAACAGTCTCTGACCAATCAGAGAGCATGACCCTTTGATCCAGTAGCCAATCAGGGGCCATCATTAGCAATTGCATCCGGCTTAGTAACCCGAAATTAGATACCAAGCAACATGAATGATGACGAAACTTTTTGCTGAAGTTCTGAAGATAAACACACACACACACACACACACACACACACACACACACACAAACACACACACACACAAACACACACACAAACACACACACACACATACATACAAATGCATGCACGCACTCACATACATACCCCCCAACCCCGCGCCTGGGGTCAAGGTGCCCTGGTCTAGGTGAGCAGATCTATATTTAGAAAAGTATAAAGTCAACATGTTTTGTTGTCTGCGGGTGTGAACCCCCCCCCACACACACACACACATACAAACCTGGACCAAGGTTATCGTCTACATCGATTGTTATCATCAGCTTGTCAATTGATCCATTACCCTGTACCACCTATTTAATGCTTGCGTGATTAATTATTGCCCCCTGTGGGGAGGGGGGAGGGGGAGCATGGGGTGGAAGGTGTGTGTGTGGGGGGGGGGGGGTCTATAGATTAAGATGGATCTTCTGTATCTTTTTTCCCCTGAGAGTTAGAACACAGGCAGTGTGTGGAAGCAGATGGAGAGGCTTCACACACATACACACGTACTCACACACACACATTCACTCATACCTTTGGTGTTGGGAGGTGGGGGGTAGGCGCATCGAGAATGATATTTTTTTGGAAGCTTGGATGACGAGCTCAGTTCTGCTGAGTTGAGCATGTTTCATGTATTTTGCACGTTTGGTGCGTTCCTTGGGTTGCTTAGGTGCCATGGGTTGGATGGGCTTGGTTCAAACACTGGACTTTCTGTTCCTCCAACTGTCCAACTCAGGAATACCAGTGTGAAACCTTGAACCGCACACAGCACAGCACAGAATCACCATTCCTAATTCCCTCAGGAAGTAGGGCTGCTTGACATTCTTCTGTGCATCGCACACACAAACTGACAGTGTCATGAGACAAAGGACGTCCTTGTCAGTCATTCACACACGAGTCTTCAGCTGCTGTACCTCTGGAGGAGATAAACCTGTGCGTGAGTGTGTATGTCTGTGTGTTTGAGTGAATGTGTGTGTGCATGAGTGCCTTTGTGTGTTTACAGATAAATAGGTGTGTGGATGTTAGTGTGCACATGTGTGTGTATGTGTGTGTGTGTCTGTGTGTGTGTGTGTGTGTGTGTGTGTGTGTGTGTGTGTGTGTGTGTGTGTGTGTGTGTGTGTCTCTGTGTGTGCATATGTGTGCTGGTGTGTGTATGTTCATGCCATCACTACCTACTGGAGCAGGTAAATGATGATGAAGAGCAGTAATTACTGTGTTATTCACATCTATAAACTGTGAAATTCCGCTGCAGCAGAAACGTCTTTCTGTGTTTTCCATTCAATCCAGGTGTGTGTGCATGTGTGTGAGTGTGACAGAATGCATTCTTTGTGTGGCTGCTTTGTCTGAGGATCCCTAGACTCGAGAACCCTTAGAACCTTCAAAAACCCTCTGTCTGAAAGACATTGTGAGATCCAGTGTTTGCTGATCACCGACCAATATGTCTGGCTCTTGTTTTCACTCTGTCTCCTGTAATCTGGAGCAGAGGGTTGCGTTTTGGGATGAACCCCTTCATCAAACATCAGATCACTTCCTGGAGGAAATGCTAGATTCCTGTTCCAACCCTGGAGTACATTTATGGAGCAACGATATACAGAAGAGTCATTCATTCATGTATTACCTTAATTCTTCATGATTTAAAACTCTTTTTTATTTTAAATTTTATGTCAAGCTTTTAATATATATTTAGATATTTATATTGTATATAAAGGCCTATGTATATTATATATAATGCAGCCTCTGGGGGTACAAGCCCTTCCTGGCACAACCTTCTGCGATTATTTGGGCTTTTGACCAGCCCAACACTGGCAAGAGTCTGGGACTAAGATCAGGAACTCCGAATGTTGGTACAAGGCCAGGAAAGCTACAGTTGGTTGCAGGGTTGGTTACTTGATGCAGAGAAGGAAGGTGGATGTACTGTGTGTCTAGGAGACCAGGAGGAAAGGTAGCAAAGCTTGGGAGCAGGTTTTATTTCTTGTCGAAATGTTCTTGTCTTGGCCACTGGACTTGGGTTTCTTTACTAGATATGTCATCCCCCTCATCCGAGAACTGACCTGGATGACTGAGAACCTCCACAGACATGGGCAGATTTTAAGATGTACTATCATGAAAGGGAAGAGAAGGTTATCTTGAAGGAGGAGTTTGTGAGGACCGTTCTGGCGGTGCAAAGACTGTCAGATAGACTGATGAGTCTGAAGCTGGAAATTGAAATTGTGGTGCTCAATGTTGTCAGTGTCTGTATCCCACAGGTGGGATGGGGAATAGAGGAGAGGACTTCTGGAGTGAGTTAGATGACGTGAAATGGATTATCTCCATAGGTGAGAGAGTCGGAATTGGTGCTGATCTCAATGGATATTGTAGTGATGAGGAGGTGATTAGCAGGTTTGGTATACAGGATAGGAACACAGAAAGACAGCTGGTTGTAGACTTTGAAATAAGATGGAAATGGCTTTAGTGAACACTTTTTTTCAGAAAAGACAGGAACATAGGGTAACTTACAAGAGCGGAGATAGGAGCTAGGACAACCTGCTATACAGACGATGTCATCAGAATTAGAGAAGCGACTGCAAAATAGTGGTAAGTGAGTGAAGCCAGACAGGATAGGATGGTGGTTTGTTGGACGAATCTTGTGACAAGGAAGATGAAGAGGACAAAGGCAGAGCACAGATGAGAAACGTGGACAGCGAGAGCTTCCAGATGAATTGAAAACTGCATCTATTGTGATCAGGGAGACAGGTAGGAGAGTACTTGGTGTATCATCTGGTAGGAAAGTAGATAAGGAGACTTGGCGGTGGAATGAGAAAGTGCGGGAGTGCGGGTCCTCTGGCTCTGCTTCTTCATTGGAAGGCGTTTCAACAGGGTTGAAGAGGTCTCGGAAGTATTCCTGACACTGATCTACAGCGTCTCAAGTTGAGGTCAGCAGTTCCCACTCCCACTGTGCACAGTGTTGACAGAGCACTGCTTCCCCATCCTGAGCCACCTGACGGTGGACCAGAATCTCCTTGACGCCCACTGACGCCCGTGATTTTACCTCGGCAAGCAGTGAAGCAGCATGCTGCTTGGCCTGCCAGTACCTGTCAGCTGTCTCCGAAGGCCCACAAGCCAGAAAAGCCCAATAGTCCACCAGTGGGTTCGAAGGTTGCCACCCTACAGGCACCAACCACCTTATGACCGCAGCTCCACTCTACCACCTCGACAATGGAAGCACGAAACATGGCCCATTTGGACTCAATGTCCCCCGCTTCCTTCAGGATGGCGCTATTGTTCTGTCAGAGGTGGGAGTTGAAACTCCTTCAGACAGACATTCTCAGCAGACCCTCATGTTATGTTTGGATATGCCAGGTCTAAACGACATTAGATGAAGACCAGAGTAGAGATTTATGGATGGAGTGGAAGAGGACATGAAGTTAGGTAGTGTGAGAAAAAAGGGTACAGAGAATAGGGTTAGAGGGAGGAGATAAAAAGAAGGAGAAGAAGATATATATTATACTGTATACGTTGTCTAAATTATTTTCCCATCTAGATAATCAATGAACGAATATATGATACATTTTCAAAAACAATCTGTGGTTCAAAGTAGTCCATGTTCTCCTGACTTTGCTCACAAGTACTCCTATCTGATTGATATCTGTGTGAATGATGTGATTGGCAGCTGCCTGTCTGGTTAAAAGCCACCTCCTTCCCCCGCAAAGCTG
>NC_141310.1:422500-507500 GCF_037954325.1 Fistularia commersonii
TAGATACTGCTACTATGACATGAAAGCAGAACATTATATTATATAACATTAATTGGCAGATGCTTTTATCCAAAGCGACTTACGAAAGTTGACTTACAAAAGACAACATGGACAACAATACAGCTACAGTAATAATAAAAGTAATAATAATGCTATTAATGATACTGTTATTACGATAACTAACGATAGCAAAATAATCAAAATGATTACAATAAAACAATTATGATAACACTTATAATAATAATAATAATAATAATAGTAATAAATATAATAATACCCCCCTGTGTCATTTCTTCTCTGATCAGGCCAATCAATCCATCTTCCCAGCTGCTCCAACACACAGTGAATATTTTAACGTCACTAAGGTTTTGCGTCTAAAAACAAATCAAACACTGACACCCAGAAAACTCAGATAAGGGGATATGAATTATTCATGTTCTGGGTTGCATCGTCGTGCCTGTCTACGGTAATCAGATGAAGCTGATCAAGATCTTTCGTACGGTTCCTATGACACAAGGGCACAGAAGATCATACGTTTAGATGAGCGGGGACAATGTTCGCCATCTCCAATATTAGATGGGTAATTATGGAGCAGGAAAAATACGTGGGACGTCTCACCCGCTTGACGTCCAGGTGCTTCAGCCCGTGGGGGCAGGCATCTTGAGTTTTTGAATCCCTCACCGATGTTCGCGCCTCTTCCCCAAATCCAAACTTTCACTTGGAGAAGACCCAGATAAAGAGGAACGCTAGCTCACTTTTGTGTGTTTTTTTAAAATTGTTCCAAAATAAACCACCACCGCCTTGCAAGCTGACCTCATGCATCTCTGTCGTGTTTTATCTATTCCATCTGTCTCTGAATCTTTGTTCCGTTGAGAAAATGTTTGTCAGAACGGTGTTGCCACGCCAACGTCTCCTTGCCTGTTTTCCATGTCCTTCCTGTCCTCATTCAAAGGTAAATCTGCATCCAATCAGGACGCTCCATGCATGGGGCCCAAAGACAGGTCTCAGGGGATGGACGGTTAATGGATTCATGATGGGCAAAAGACACAAATGTGGAGGACATGAACATGTAGGCAATGGACAGGTGATGGATGGGTGATGGACAGATGTTAGGACTCACTAAATATGAATAGATGGTCTGATCAACCACTTGGAGGGGCTAATGTTGTCTTCTGCTCTCCATCTCTGCCGCAGAACATGAGGAACAACCAAACACTCATCAACCAATCAGCTGACTGCAAAATCAATGAATCGGTCAATGATTACCTACCAGAACAGGTATTGATCACCCTGTCCCAGCCTCTGCTGTCTGGTTTAGCTCCAGGACAAGCGACGTTCTGATTTGGCTCCTGCTGAGAAGTACGTCCTTCCCCTGCAGTCATTCAATCCCATTAAGACCTCCTGAAGAACGTTTCCCACCTGTGTGAACCCTCTCCACTAACGGAGAACCCATACGACAAGCAGGCTGAGAGGTGTCCTTTGATTGGCTACAGGAGGGGCCAGAAATGGAATGCAGCTGGAGAGAAAATCTGGAGATATTGAGGGGAGAGAAATAGGGAATCGTGCTGGGCGGGTTCCTCGGCGAAAACCCCTGGGGATACCTGAGAACCTGATTTCTCACAATTATGGACAGTTAAAGCGTTAAAGATGATGGTTTTATCTGGAGTTTTGCCCTTCGTCAGGGGAAATCTACAATACATTAATAACAGTAATAATAATAATTATGATTATTATCATAACAATGAGGATGATAATATATTTTTTACATTTTATTTCACATCCATTTTTTTTTCAAGTGTGGATTTGCACACACACACGGTCCAGGAGGTCAATGGAGGTTTACAGCAAAGTTCAGATCTTGTCTCCGGGGGATGGAAATGGACTGAAATAAGTGAATCGTGTCTTTTACAGCCACAAAGGGAGGAGAGGACGATAATTGATCGTCCGGACAGATCATGGGAAGACCAGGGGGAGGTCATGGCCTTTCCAGAAAGATCTAGAATGGGTGAAACATCCCTGGTCATCGTGGTTGAGGGGAGTCGCAAGCATTCCAGAAATCCCTTTAAAAGGCTCAGGAGTCCAGGTGGGCCGAGGCTCCGCCTTCATGTGAATTTCAGCGGGAAACCGGATGATCTTTTCTGGATAGAGGCTCCAGGGGGCAATGGAGATTTCCAGGTTGTGTTTTGCGGTGATGGTAATGATGAAGATAATATTGTTCGCCGGCTGTATTAAAGACCGCATCCCATAATATGTGAAAATCCTTCCACATCAGCGGACGTGAAACATGCTAATGAGATTCAAATATTCACCCACTGACCTTCTCCAGTTCCAGGCTGCTGCGATGCTCACTGGCCGTAATTCAAGGACTGGCGGGGAGTTCGCTGTCACAGCGACCGTTGTTTCCGGCGCTCATTAATATAAATCACCCCTCGTGCATGTGGGCTCCGTGCATGTGGGCCCCACACCACATGAGAGACAATCCTTTCTGGAAGATGGAAGGTCTAGATTACATTCCCACCGCGGAAGGTCTGGCCCGGCGAACTTTGACTTCTTGGTTCCTGACGAAAGGTTCCTGAGCTGGTCGTTGCCATGGTGACAGTCCTTCAGCCCCCATCATGATACAATCAAATGGTTGGACCTGCTCACAGCTACGATTTAGAAATAGCAATATAATTAACTTAATATTTATTCGTTATATTGTATTCTAAATCATATATTTATATTTTACATATATTTAGAATTTACAGGTATCTGGATTTTCAATGCATCTATAATTTAAAGGTCTATGTATTTTACAGATAATGCATCCTCAGTGCGGCACAGGCTGGTGTCTCCCTGAGCCGGTCCCAAGCCCGCATAAATGCAGAAGGTTGCGTCAGGAAGAACAAACGGTGTAAAACTTTTGCCAAAACCAAACATGCGAATCAAACCTACTAACCAGATCACACCAGATTGGTCAAGGACCGGGTTAATAACGACTGCCATTGGTACCAATGACCTACAGGGAACTAATGGAAACTGGGCAACTGTAAGTCAGAGAAGGAGAGGAGAAAGGCATGTTCAGAAGCAGAGAGAGAAGAGGAAAGGCAAGAGTCTGGAACTGAGAGTAGGGACTTTGAATATTGAGACTATGACAGGAAAAGGTGGAGTTGGTCGACGATGCAAAGAAGGAAAGTGGATATATCATGCGTCCAGGTGACCAGGTGGAAAGATAGAAAGGCTATAGAAAGATAGAAGCTTAGGAGCAGGCTTTGAGTTGTACTATCGTGGTACTGGCAGGAAACAAAATAGAGATCATCTAGCTATGTATCTTGAAGGAGGAGTTTGTTAGGAATGTTCTAGAGGTGAAAACGATGTCAGATAGACTTAGGAGTCTTCTTCTTCTTCTCCTTTCGGCTTTTCTTTCCAGGGGTCACCGCAGCAAATCAACCCTCTCCATCTTACCCTGTTCTCCATATACTCTTCTCTCACACCAACTACCTTCATATCCTCTCTCACTGCGTCCATAAATCTTCTCTTTGGTCTCCCTTGAGACCCCCTGCCTGGCAGCTTCAATTCCAGCGTCCAAGGAGTGAGATGAATGAAGGTTAGTCGCAGCAAGACAGAGTATATGTGTGAGAATGAGAGGAACCCAGGTGGAACAGTTAGGCTACATGGAGTGGAGATCAAGAAGTTTGTAGGATTGCAGGTTCTTGGGGTCAACAGTCCAGAGTAACGGAGAGTGTGGAAAAGAGGTGAAGAGACGGGTTCAACCAGGTTGGAATGGGTGGAGAAAAGTGTCAGGGGTACTATGTGGTAGAAAACTATCAGCAAGAATGAAAGGAAAGGTGTACAAGACAGTGGTGAAACCAGCGATGCTGTATGGTCTTTTGGAGATAAGGTCAGAGAAGCCATATTAGTAGGCAGGTGCTGGAATTGGAGCTGCCAGACAGGAGGTCTCAAAGAAGACCAAAAAGAAGATTTATGGACGCAGTGAGAAAGGATCTGAAGGTAGTTGGTGTGAGGGAGGAGGATACAGGGAATAGGGTTAGATGTAGAAAGGTTGATTCGCTTTGGCGACCCCTGAGGAGAAAAGCCAAAAGGAGAAGAAGAAGAAGAAGAATGTATTTAGCAGTTATTTTAAGACTTTGACCTATGCATTCCTCTTTGATCATAAATCTATCGATATTGATAGGTAAATGATTCTAATCCATGTCTGGATACTTTTATTCAGATAAGGTCAGTCATTATGTACTTCAGGGTTTTATTTGATTTTTGGTTCCATTGGGTTCCATTTCCTCCGCACTTTCCCCATCAGTGTCTCACCCCTCCTACAAAGGCAGACAGGTTGTACACGTTCTCTGAACGTTCTCTGCGATGGCTCTGGAACGTTGAACCAAAGAACGTACAAGTAAAGACATTCTGTCCCAAACAAAGATGGCGCTCCATCACACCTGCTGGGACGAATGAGGCCTTGGGTTCCTCTCCTGCAGAGAACCACCAGAAAGACCTACTGCCAATCATCTCACCATGAATCCATGAACACCAGCTGGGCTCACACACACACACACACACACACACACACATGCATACACACACACCTGGGGACAAACCACACTGTCAGTTGCGAAGGGGTCACCAGGTGTGAAATCGCCCATTGGCATTGATGAGTCACCTGCTCGACCTGGGCAGGGGTTCCTACAGGAGTTAGTGGCGTTACCACACACACACACACACACACACACACACACACACACACACACACACACACACACACACACACACACACACACACACACACACACACACAGGAGGTGAGATCATCGTGTTGCTATGGCGATGGCACAAAGGATAAAATAGCTCTTGTGAATTAGAACAGTTCGATCCATCTGTCTTATGACTTATAATCAGGTACAGCTGAAACTCTGGGTCCCTCTAGGTTCTTCAGGGTTCCTCTTGGTTGGTGCAGTCTCCACGGATCGGCAGCTCCTTCTCCTCGCCACCCGACCCTGTCATGTATGAGTAGGAGGAGGGCGCAAGAAGTACTTTGTTGCCTTGTGGCGCATGGAAATGACTCTTCGTCTCCGTCTGTCATCCTTGACTCCCGCCGCTCTCCGTCTTGTTCCCGCCACCACGCTGTAATTGGAGAATAAACAGCATTCATCCTCTCCGCTGACCCTGAAGAACCCGCTGACCCGTCTCGGCTTTATTAGCCCCTTCATTGCCGTGGAGGCTGAGAGGAACCGTACTTGACACATTTATCTTCCTGGCAGTTCTTTATCCAGTGTTGATAATGACGCCCCCCAACCCCCTTCCTGAAAATGAACTTTTATCCATAGCCGCCATTAAGGTGGCGGCAGCGTTCGTCTGGGGCCACCGGGGACCTAAGCAACCTGAGGAATAATTTTGCTAATGATGAGCTGTCAGCCATGCAGCTGTCTGGAATAAATCCTCTGGATGTCTCATTGTAAGCGCCAAGGCTCTCAACGTCTAGTGCAAACACACACACACGCACACACACACACTCTTTCAATTGATCGCAGTTTGTCGAACTGCCAACTTTGTGCACGAGGATCCTCTTCTCTGGGACGGTGAGCACTGACAACAGGGTCAGTTGTACGCCTCTGGTGTCGTTGTCTTCTCCTGACCTTTCCTATGTCTGGACCGTACCTTGACGGTACTGCAGGAGCGAGCACAGTGGCGAGGAAATGCCGCCTCTACCAGACATATCCAGGCTCAGAGTGGATGTGTGATAGATGAAGGAGTGTGAGGATTCGAGGCACCAATCATCTATTGCTGCTAATAATAGCAGCGCTAACAAAATGGCGGTGACTAAACGACCAAGGGGGGCAACTTTTGCCAATATGACTAAGGTGAGCCATTAAATTGGTAAATTAACGGGCGTCAAAAAATAACATGGCACTACTACTTGTGACCAATCTCCACTGTGAGTTGCTTTGCTTAAAACATCTGCCAAATGACAGTAATGTGAATGTAGTGAGATGCACTCATAGATGTACCATCAACTTACATAAGCTACAAAGAAAGCACATCTCGGTGCATCACTTGTAGTCCTTCATGTGGGTTACCTTCCAGAACCATTTCATTATTTATTAACCTTATCATCTGTATTATATATATATATATATATATTCATATAAATCTTTATGACCCTCGCCAAGTGCTTATAAACACGTCCTACACAACACAAAGTCTTCTTCTTCTTCTTTCGGCTTGTCCGGTCAGGGGTCGCCACAGCGAGTCAACTTTCTCCATCTAACCCTATTCTCTGTATCCTCCTCTCTCACACCAACTACCTGCATATCCTCTCTCACTACGTCCATAAATCTTCTCTTCGGTCTTCCTCAAGACCTCTTGCCTGGCAGCTCCAATTCCAACATCCGTCTACCAATATATTCTCTATCCCTCCTCTGTACATGACCAAACCATCTCAGTCTGGCTTCGCTGACCTTCTCTCCAAAACATCAAACATGTGCTGTTCCTCTGATAGACTCATTTCTGATCCTCTCCATCCTGGTCACTCCCAAAGAGAACCTCAACATCCTCATCTCTGCAACCTCTAGTTGTGCCTGCTGTCTTTTGGTCATTGTAACAGTTTCTAGTCCATATTCATCGCTGGTCTCCCCACTGTCTTGTACACCTTTCCTTTTATTCTGGCTGATAGTCTTCTATCACATAGTACGCCTGACACTTTTCTCCACCCATTCCAACCTGCTTGGACCCGTCCTCTTCACCTCTTTTCCACACTCTCCGTTGCCCTGGACTGTTGACCCTGAGTACCTGAAATCCTTTAGCTTCTTGATCTCAACTCCCTGTAGCCTCACCGTTCCACCCGAGTGCCCCTCATTCACACACATATATTCTGTCTTGCTGCGACTAACTTTCATTCCTCTCCTTTCCAGAGCATACCTCCCCCTCTCTAGATTTTCCTCTACCTGTTTTCTGCTCTCACAACAGATCACAATGTCATCTGCAAACATCATGGTCCATGGAGATTCCTTTCTAACATAATAATGCAACTCCCTCTGGCCTTCCCTGTACTTTTCTATTAGCATTCTCAACGCAAATACTACATCTGTAGTACTCTTCCTAGGCATGAAGCCATACTGCTGTTCACAAATGCTGACTTTTGCTCTCAGGCTAGTTTCCACTACTCTTTCCCATAACTTCACTGTATGGCTCATCAACTTAATCCCTCTATAGTTGCCACAATTCTGCACATCCCCTTTGATCTTAAAAATAGGCACCATCACACTTTGTCTCCATTCTTCAGGCATCTTCTCACTCTCTAAGATCCTGTTGAATAATCTAGTCAGAAAATCTACCGGTGCCTCTCCTAGACACTTCCACACCTCCACAGGTATATCATCAGGACCAACTGCTTTTCCACTCTTCACCCTCTTCAATGCCTTCCTCACTTCACTTTTACTAATTTGTGCTACTTTGTGGTCTACAATAGTCCCCTCTTCTACCCATGCCTCTTTTTCATTTTCCACATTTATCAGCTCTTCAAAGTACTCTTTCCATCTTCCCATCACTCGTCTAGCATCTGTCAATACATTTCCCTCTCTGTCCATAATCACCCGGACCTGTTGTACATCCTTTCCATCTTTATCTTTCTGTTTCGCCAACCTGTATAGATCATTCTCACCCTCCTTACTATCCAACCGAGCATAAAAGTCATCGTACGCCCTTTTTTTTGCCTTTGCTACCTCTATCTCTATCTTTTCCACTTCTTCTTCACTAACTGCTTTCTCTGTAAATACTCCTGCACTTCCTCGGTCCACCACCAAGTCTCCTTATCTACTTTCCTTCCAGATGACACACCAAGTACTCTTCTACCTGTCTCCCTGATAACACTAGCTGTAGTTGTCCAATCATCTGGAAGCTCACCCTGACCACACAGACCCTTTCTCAACTCTACCCTGAAGACCATGCAACACTCCTCCCTTTTCAGCTTCCACCACTTTGTCCTGTGCTCTGCCTTTGTCCTCTTCATCTTCCTTGTCACCAGAGTCATCCTACAAACCACCAGCCTATGCTGTCTGGCTACACTCTCACCTACAACTACTTTGCAGTCACTGATCTCTTTCAGGTTACCTCGTCTATACAAGATGTAGTCTACCTGCGTGCTCCTACCTCCGCTCTTATAAGTTACCCTATGTTCCTGTTTTTTCTGGAAAAAGGTGTTCACTACAGCCATTTCCATCCTTTTTGCAAAATCTACCACCATCTGTCCCTCTGTATTCCTATCCTGGATACCAAATCTGCCCATTACTTCTTCATCCCCTCTACTGCCTTCACCAACATGTCCATTGAAGTCTGCACCAATTACCACTCTCTCATTTCTGGGAATATTCTGCATCACTTCATCCAACTCATTCCAGAACTTCTCCTTCTCTACAGATTCACATCCCACCTGCGGGGCATAGCCACTAACAACATTGAGCATCACACCTTCAATTTCCAATTTCAGACTCATAAGTCTATCTGACATTCTTTTCACCTCTAGGACGTTCCTAACAAACTCCTCCTTCAAGGTAACTTCTACTCCATTTCTCTTCTTGTCAGTATCATAATGGTAGAACTTAAAGCGTGCTCCTAAGCTTCTCGCCTTACTACCTTTCCACCTGGTCTCCTGGACACACAGTATATCCACCTTCCTTCTCTGCATCGTGTCGACCAACTCTCTACCTTTTCCTATCATAGTCCCAATATTCAAAGTCCCTACTCTCAGGCCCAGGCTCTTTCCTTTCCTCCTCTCTCTCTGCTTCCGAACACGCACTCCTCCTCTTCTTCTTGTTCTTGTTCTTCGACCCACAGTAGCCCAATTTCCATTAGTACCCTGTAGGTCATCAGTACCAATGGCGGTTGTTCTTAACCCGGTCTGCGACCGATCCAGTATGGTATAGTCATGGTTGACTCACATGTTTGGTTTTGGCAAAAGTTTTACGCCGGATGCCCTTCCTGACGCAACCCTCTGCATTTATCCGGGCTTGGGACCGGCTCAGGGAGACAATGCTCCGTGCCTCCTCAAGGCAGTCTTGGAGAGACATGGGCCAGTGCCGCCCTGAGGCTGCATTACACAACAACGCAGAGTAACAGTAGAAAATGCAGAGAACGATGCAACCGCCAATGAGCCAATCAGAGCCCAGAATACAGAACACTGTGCTTCGGTTGGTAGCCACCTGAGAAAATGCGTACTTTGCTATAAAAATAATGGAAACAATAAATGTGTAAAAAACATTTCTGAGTTTATATCCACGATATAAATCTGCAGCAAAAATTGGACTGGTGAGGGATGACAGTCTGTGGAAGTTATACCCTTCCTAGAGTTGAACACGCCACGACATGAAAAAGGCATGTACCTGCATGCCCTCCAGGAACCCTTGGGGTTCACACACACGAATTTATTCACAATGATTTAGATTACGCGCAGTCACTCACTGACGCATTCACAGAAAGGGATACATGCTAATTTAGCTGGCACAAAGTCCTTCATGCTACATACATGTTAGCATGCTGACATATGCTAACATATTTACCATGATAGATGAAACGGTCGAGAACAATGGAAAACTTTTGATGAGATCACCCTCATGAATAAACCGCCCCTGCGCTTACGGCTACATGCTATTAGTGGAATAATAAAGGAAATAAAAGTGGTGGAGTGAGGTCAGCCCACATCTGATGTGGAGGTCCGGGAAGCAAGGGGAGATAATCTGGGTTGGTTTTAGGAGACCAAACTTGAAGATGGAGCCTGATGAGTTCAGTGGAGATTGATAGACACACACACAACCTCAAACAATTTAGTTTGAGATTGAGATGATCTGACAGAAGGACCAGCATCTTCAGCCGGGATTCTGTTTTAAACACACACACACACACACACACACACACACACACACACACACACACACACACACACGCGCATGCACACAAAAAGAAACACACAAAAATGCACACACACACACGCATGCATATACAATCATTAACACTCACACACACTTTTTTTACCAGACACACACATGCACACTCTGAAACTGAAACACACCAACTCCATAACATGCACAAACAATGATGAACACACACACACACACTGGAACAATGAAACAGACACTAACACAGAAAAAAACGAGGAAACACAAACCACCAGACAAAAGAATTGACAAACACTCTGAGGCCGAAACAAACACTACAACAAATTCCTCTGAAGAAAGCCCATGAGTGTATTTCTGTCTGTGTGTGTACCACACAAGCGCTTGCATAAATGCTGCAGATCATTTTTGCAGTTTTTTTTTTTTTTTTGTCACTCATTATATCCAATCAGATTTAATGAATAATGTTATTTGAAAAAAAACACAAAATCATCACAAAATGCTGAAACCAATCATTAGATATGAACAAATTAATCGAAAAAATTTTCGGATAATGATGATTTTTTTTGCTGAAAAAAAGATTAAAAAAAAGGCCAGATGGGGCTCTAATCTTTAAATGTGCGTGTGTGTGTTTGTGTGACACGATGGACACACTCCTCCATACCACCGTTGGTTGTTAAACGTTTAACTTTTTTTTTTTGTCACTGCTTATCTTTAACCGATCAAATTAAATAAATAAAATGATTTAAAAAACACTAAATCAGCTGAAATGCTTTGTAAATGTGTGTGTGTGTGTGTGTCTGTCTGTTTTTATGTGTGTCACTTTTGTCTATGTCTTTTTGTGTTAGTGTGTGTGTGTCTGTCTGTCTGCTATGTGTATTTCTATGTGTGAGCGCATGTGTGTTTGTGAATATGTGTATCAATTTCTGTGTGTGTGTGTGTGTGTGTTTGTTAGTGGTTATGTGTATGTGTGTGTTTGCATGTGTGTGTGTCTGTGTGTATGC
Organism: Fistularia commersonii; assembly: GCF_037954325.1. Classification (NCBI taxonomy): domain Eukaryota; kingdom Metazoa; phylum Chordata; class Actinopteri; order Syngnathiformes; family Fistulariidae; genus Fistularia; species Fistularia commersonii. The sequence goes on from NC_141310.1 coordinate 433,383, forward strand.
GTGCACATATGTGTGTGTCGGTTCTGCGTATGTGCGTGTGTATGTGTTATTGTGTGTGTGTTGTGTGTGTGTTACTGTTTGTGTGTGTGTGTTTGTTAGTAGTAGTGTGTGTTTCTGTCTGTCTGTCTCTGTACTGTGTGTAATTCTGTGTGTGTGGATGTGTGTGTGCGTGAGTGGTTATGTGTATGTGTGTGTTTGTGTGTGTGTGTTTCTTTTTCGGTGTGAGTCTGTCTGTGTGTGTGTCTGGGTTTGTGAGTGGTTATGTGTGTGTCTGTTTGTATGTTAGCAAGCGTGTGTGTGAGCCTGCATGCGCATGTGTGTTAATGTGAGTTTCTGTGTGTGCTTCTCTTTGTGTATCCGTCTGCGTGTGCTTTTTTTTTTTCAAAAAGAAAAAAAACACACTCAGACAGGGCTTAAAGTTCTCTGACTTTTATTTAAAAAGTGTGTGATTGTGTGATTTTCTGTATGTTTGTGCGTGTGTGTGTGTGTGTGTGTGTGTGTGTGTGTCTGTGTGTGACATGACACACTTCTCTGTACCACACTTGCGCTTGCATAAATGCTGCAGATCATTTTTGACATTTTTTTTGTCACTCATTATATCCTATCAGATTAAATAATAATGTTATTTAAAAAAAAAACACACAAAATCAGCACAAAATGCTGAAACAAATCATTAGATATGAACAAATTAATTGAAAAAAAATTCAGATAATGTGATTTTTTTTGCCAAAAAAAGATTAAGAAAAGTCTAGATGGGGCTTTATGTTCTCCCCCTTTTATTTTGTAAATGTGCTTGTGTGTGTTTGAGGTCATCATGGAGGCAGAGGTCTGGGGAGCGTGTATTTGTGTTTGTGTGCGAGTGTGTAAGTTACTGTGTGTGTGTGTGTGTGTGTGTGTGTGTGTGTGCGTGCGCTTATCTATGTGTGTAAATATATTTGTCACTATCTGTGTTTGTTTCTTTTTCTATGTCTGTCTGTTTTTTTTCAGTGTTTGTCCGTCTGTCTATCTGCTGTGTGTATTTCTGTGTGTGTGTGTGTTTCTGTTAATGTCTGTGCGTGTGTATGTTTCTTTCTCTGTGTGAGTCTGTCTGTGTGTGTGTGTGTGTGTGTATGTGTGTGTTACTGTGTGTGTTTCTTTTGTTATTTTTGACTGAGAGTCTGTCTGTTTTGTGCGTTAGTGTGTGTGTCTGTCTGCTTTGTTTAATTCAATTTGTGTGTGTGTGTGTGTTTATATATTTGTAAATCTGTGTGTCAGTTTCTGTGTATGTGTCTGATTCTTTTCCTGTTTTGTACATGTGTGTGCATCTGTTTTTTTGTTTTTTTTCAGTTTTGTGTGTATCTCAAGTTGTATGTGTTTTTTTGTCTGTTTCTTGATTTGTGTTCCTTTTTCTGTGTTTGTTTGTGTCTGTGTATGTCTATTTGTCTGCTGTGTGTGTGTGTGAACGCATGTATCTTGTAAATATGTGTGATAGTTTCTGGGTGTTTCTGTCTGTGAGTGAATGTGTGTCTGACTGTTCCTGTGTGTTTGTCTGTCTGCTGTGTGTATTTCTGTTTTGTGTGTGTGTTTGTGCGCACATGTATGTGTCTGAATATATGTTTCTATGTGTGTTTCTTTTTCTATGTTTATATGAATGTGTGTGCCGGTCTGTTTATGTGTGTGTGTTTCTTTTTCTGTGTGAGTTTGTTGTATTTGTGTATGAGTGTGTGTGTGTGTGCGGGTCTGTGAGTTGTTATGTGTATATGTGTGTTTGTGTGTATTTGTGTGTGTGTGTGTGTGTGTGTGTCTGTGTTTGCGCCTGATGTTCGTGTGTCGGTTTCTGTGTGTGTGTGTGTTTCTTTCTCTGTGTTAGTCTGTCTGTGTGTGTGTCTGTGTTTGTGAGTGGTTATGTGTGTGTGTTTGTACGTGTGTGAGCGTGTGTATAGATGTGTGTCAGTTTCTGTTTGTGCGTCTCTTTGCTTGTCTGTCTACGTCTGAATTTCTTTTCCAAAAAGAGAAACAGAACGCTTATATCGGGCTTGAAGTTGTCTGACTTTTGTTTTGAAAGTTTGTGATTGTGTGATTTTTTTGTACGTATGTGTGTGTGTGCTATTCTGTGTGTGTCTGTGTGTGTCTGTGTGTCTGTGTGACACGGACACACTCCTCCATACCACACTAGCGCTTGCATAAATGCTGCAGATCATTGCCATTTTTTTTTCGATCGGATTAAATAACTAAAATAATTTGAAAAAAGAACACAAAATCAGCACAAAATACTGAAACAACTACTGCAACTACAACTACAAATACTGTGTGTGTGTGTGTGTGTGTGTGTGTGTGTGTGTGTGTGTGTGTGTGTGTGTGTGTGTGTGTGTGAGTCAGTTTCTGTGTGTGTGTGCATACGTACGCTCATCTATGTGTGTAAATATATTTTTTAGTTTCTGTGTATATGTGTGTGTCTGTCTGTGTCTTTGTGTTTGTCTGTCTGTCTATCTGCTGTGTGTATTTCTGTGTATGTATGTTTGTGTTAGTGTGTGTGTGTGTGTGTGTGTGTGTGTGTGTGTGTGTGTGTGTGTGTGCGTGTGTGTGTGTGTTTGCGCGCACGCGCCCGTATTTGTTGAATGTGCGTGTCCTTTTCTGTGCTTCTTTTTCTGTGTGAGTCTGTCTGGCTTAGTCTTTCTTTTTTTCTTTCTTTTTGTCCAAGAGCCTGTCTGTCTTTTTCTGTATTAGTATGTGTCTGTCTGTCTGCCTTGTGTATTTCAAGTTGTGTGTGTGTGTGTGTGTGTGTGTGTGTGTGTGTGTGCGTGTGTGTGTGTGTGTGTGTGTGTGTCTGTGTTTACATATTTGTATATCTGTCTGTCAGTTTCTGTGTATGTGTGTCTGACTCTTTTTCTGTTTTGAACATGTGTGTAAGTCTCTTTTCTTTGTTTTGTGTGTGTATCTCAAGTTATATGTGTTTTTTGTCTGTTTCTGTGTGTGTGTGACGGTTTGTCCACTGTGTTGTTTGCCTGTCTGCTGTGTGTATTTTTGTTTATTTGTGTGTGTGTGTGTGTGTGTGTGTCTGTGTGTGTGTGTGTGTGTGTGTGTGTGTGTGTGTGTGTGAGTGTAAGCGTTTACGTGTGAGAATATGTTTCTATGTGTGTTCTTTGTTTATGTGAATGTGTGTGCTGGTCTGTTTGTGTGTGTGTGTGTGTGTGTGTGTGTGTGTGTGTGTGTGTGTGTGTGTGTGTGTGTGTGTGCGCGTGTGTGTGTGCGTGTGTGTGTTTCTTTTTCTGTGTGAGTTTGTTGTATGTGTGTGTGTATGTGTGTGTTTGTTTGCGTGTATGTGTGTGTCAGTTTCTCAGCTTCTTTTTCTGTTTGTGTGTGTGTGTGTTTCTTTATCTCTGTGAGTCTGTGTGTGTAAGTGTGTGTGTGTCTGTTGTGTTTATTTCTGTTTTTGTGTGTGTTTGTTTCTGTGAGTGTGGTTAGGGTCAGTATTGTGGCTATTATCTGAGCGTGTATGTGTCTGTTTTGTGTGTGTGTCTGTGTGTGTGTGTGTGTGTGTGTACTGTGTGTGTACCTGTGTTTGTCTGCTGTTTGTACTTTTTTCTGTGTGTGTGTGTGTGTGTGTGTGTGTGAGTGAGTGTTTGTGTGTGTGTGTGTGTGTGTGTGTGTGTGTGTGTGTGTGTTCATTTGTATTTGTGTGTGTGAATATGTCTGGGAGTATATGTGTGTGTGTGTCTATCTGTTGTTTGCATTTCTTTGTGTATGTGTGTGTGTGTGTGTGTGTGTGTGTGTGTGTGAGAGTATGTCTGGGAATGTGTATTTCTGTTTTTGTGTGTGTTTTTATTTTTCTCTGAGTCCGATCATGTGAGAGTGTGTGGAAGTATGTCTTGGATTGTGTGAGTCTGTTTTGTGTGTGTGTGAGTGTGTGAGTGCGCGTACATGTGTTTGTCTGCTGTTTGTATTTCTTTTTTGTGTGAGTGCGTGTGTGTGTGTGTGCATATGTGTGTCATTATATGTGTGTAAGTCTGTTTCTATGTGTGTGTGAGTTTTTCTGTTAGACCGTGTGTCTGTTTTGTGTTTGTGTGTGTGTGTGTGTGTGTCTGCTGTATGTATTTCTGTTTTTGTGTGAGTGTGTTTCTGTGTGTGTGTGTGTGTGAGCGTCTTTTTCTCTGTGTGTGTGTCTCTTTGTCTGTATGTGTGTTTGTGTGCATGTGAGTGTGCTTGTGTGTGTCTCTAGTTGGGTGTGTTTCTCTTTTTTTTGTGCTTCTGCATCTCTGTGTGTGTTTGTGTGTGTATGTGCATGTGTGTGTTTGCCTGTGTGTGTTCGTGTGAGTGTGTGTCAGTTTCTGTGTGTATGTGTGTGTTTTTCTTCGAGTGTCTGGGTCTGTTTCTCGGTGTGCGTACGTCTGTGTATACGTGTATATCTGTTTCTGGGAATGTGTGTGTGTCTGTTTTGTTTGTGTGCATGTGTGTTTGTGTGTGTGTGTGTGTGTGTGTGTGTTTATTTGTACCTGTGTGTATGACTATGTCTGGAAGTATGTGTGTATGTGTCTGTCCATTGTTTGTATATCTTTGTGTATGTGTGTGTGTGATAGTATGTTTGGGATTGTGTGTTTCTGTTTTGTGTATTTTTTATTTTGTGTGTGTGTTTTTGGAATAAGCCTGGGATGTGTGGCCTTGTTTTGTGTGTGTGTGCGTGCGTGAGTGTTTTTCTGTTTCTGTACGTGTCTGCTGTTTGTATTTCTTTTCTGTATGTGTGTGTGTGTGTGTGTGTGTGTGTGTGTGTGTGCATGTGTGTGTGTGCGTGTGTGTGTGTGTTTGTGTGTGTGTGTGTGTGTGTGTGTGTGTGTGTGTGTGTGTGTGTGTGTGTGTTTGTCTTATATGTATGTTAGTCTTTTTCTGTGTGTGTGTGAGCATGAGTTTTTCTAGGAGTGTGTGTGTTTGTTTTGTTTGTGTACATGTGTGTGAATGTGTCGGTGTGTTCATGTGTTTGTGTGTTTTGTGTGTGTGTGTCTGTGTTTGTCTGTTTGTGTTTGTTTCTTGCATGAATGTGTGTGTTTGTCTGTCTGCTATGTGTATTCCTTTTTCTTGGGTGTTTATGTGTGTATGTGTGTGCGAGTGTGAGTATTTCTGGGAGTGTGTGTGCATGTGTGTGTGTGTGTGTGTGTGTGTGTGTGTGTGTGTGTCTGTGTGTTTCTTTTTATATTTCTCTGTGTGTATTCGTGTGTGTGACTATGTCTGGTGGTATGTGTGTGTGTGTGTCTGTCTACTTTTTTTGTTTCTTTGTGTATTTGTGTGTGAGAGAGAGTACACCTCGGATTGTGAGTGTCTGTTTTGTTTGTATAAGTGTTTGTTTCTGTTTGTGTGTGTGGAAGTATGTGTGTGTGCATGGAAGTATATCTGGGATTGTGTGAGTCTGGTTTTTTGTGTGAGTCTGTTTTTTGTGTGTGTGTTTGTCTGTTTGTGTGAGAGTGTTTGTCTGTTTCTGTACATGTGTGTGTCTGTTTCTTTGTGTTGTTTTCTGTGTTGTTTTCTGTGTGTGTGTGTGTGTGTGTGTGTGTGTGCGTGCGTGTCTGATTCTGTGTGTGTGTGTGTTATATGTGAAATGGGTGATATTTGTAACACATATAAGCATCTGAGAAGGAGCCTATGTTTGCTTGAAACATTATATGAGAATACGTTTTTGTATGATATGTAAAATAAATGTTTATTTTCTGACTACTTTTGGTGTGCGGATTCATTCAAACCTCTATTCAGACGACTCTTTTGGTCCAGCACCCATCCCTTACTGGGCAGCGGATGTGTGTGTTTTTTCCTTTTTCTAACTGTGTGCCTATGTCTGGGTTTGTGTGTGTGTGTCTGTCTGCTATGTGTATTTCTTTGCGTATTTGTGTGTGTGTCTGTTTTTGTGTGTGTGTGTGTGTGTGTGTGTGTGTGTGTTATCATGACTATGTCTGGGTGTATGTGTGTGTGTGTTTGGGTGACTGACAGCTGCTCCTCCAGTGTTCATGTAGAATGTGTATTCCTGTCAGGTGCAGCCCAGGATTGTTCATCAGTTCACCACCTATCCCCCCTGAGACTCCTCTCCCCCTTATTGCGCCCCCTCCCCGTTTTTCCCTTCTTTACTCAAAGCCCGGTTTGAAAGGCAGGCTTTGGTTTAAGCCCAGGCGCCGCTGGGGAGCCAATCCCGGCGGACATTCAGAAAAGGAAACAGCATCAAAAGGGCGGCAGCGTTGAGGCGGCGGCAGCGGCAGATTGTTCGCACCGAAAAAAAAACCTGCAATGATTAAACCTGAATGTTTGTTTGAAGACAACGCTATTTTGGAAAAACTTTCCTCTTTAGAGGATTTCAAAGAAGAGAAAAGAGGCAAATGTGGGAAAGAAAGTTGGAAGTGTTTCCCACAGTGGATTCTAATGGAGTGGGACGGGTCTAATATCTGGTGTGCGGAAAGGGGATGGGGCTGAAGAGTGGTGTAGACCTGATGATCCAATTTCAGAGGAGACAACATGTCTATTTATCCGACAGCGTCGCAGCAGGTGCTCATTTGCATTCACGGCGACGGGATTGGTGGGCCGCGTCGGGCCAGTCCCACATCTGGGCTGGGTCGACGCCGCTTTAACCCGCCATTGTTCCCTGGGCTCGCCGGGAGCAGACAAAGTGCATAAATTGGCGCGTGAGTGAGGAGAAGGTCCAGAATGCTAATCTGACAGCGCGGTGGTTGCAGGAACAAAGCCCTTGTTAGGAACTGTTGTGAAGTTGACACTTGGAATCCTGAAGGCAGTGGGGCGCAGGGCATTAGGTTGTCCTTCGAACCGACCCTTCTTGGTTCAAGTCGCAGTTCCATCTAGCCCAGGGTTCAGCAACCTGCGGCTCCAGAGCCGTATGCGGCTCCTTCATCCTCATACCTTATATCATACGTCACTGTGTGTTTGTGTGGTTGTCTGCATGTTATCGGTTTCTTGTATGTGTGTATGTGTTACTGTGTGACTTTGTGCCTTATCAGATCTTATTGAGTCATATACTAGGCTGACCAATGTTGGCTTGTGTGTCAGCATGTGTTTATATGGATTTGACTTTGTCATTTTGTCTTGGCGTGTTGGTCATTTTGTGTGTGACATATTGTCTCATTGGTCTTGTCGTTTTGTTGTCTGGGATTCTATGTTAACCTCGGTTAGCTTGCATGCCTGTGTGTGTGTGTGTGTGTGTGTGTGTGTGTGTGTGTGTGTGCCTGCTGCTGTTTGTTGTGTTTTATCCAATCTTTCTGCATGTTGTTCTACATTAACCTGTTAGCTTGCATGTTTATATGTGTGAGCCTATCAGTGTGGGTTAGCCTGTGTTAGTTTGTGTCAGGCACAGGTTAGCCTAGATCAGCTGGTAGCGTGTCTCGTGTATTATGGTGTGTGTCGTGCGCCCTTACTGCTTCAACCCGGCGACAGGAAGTGTTTGCGATGCAAATTAGTGTTGGGTTCGCCATCCCTTTGAATCCCCCGGAGTGCATGACTCCGCAACAGCACCACCTAATTGAATATTAATGTCTTGTGATGCTATTTGATGATCTGTTTTCATTTGCAGAGATTATACAAACTGGGCTCATTTGCACGGCACTGAATTAAGCGGAGTGTGTCTGCTGGATTATTATTTTTTCTTTTTTTCCCTGCCGCTAATGCCACCGAATTAATCTCATGAATTCAGGATTAGTTTCGCATTTTAGCGCCATGCTTCAGTTTGTGCACGGAGGTCATCCATGGCGGCGGGGAGCTTCTGTTTGCTCCAGTAGGTGAAGACAATGGAGCTAATAAACTTCCCATTTGCGATTCTGCTCTCCAGGCTCCTTGGAGGTCTTTGTGTTGCAGCAGCGGCTGCCGGGGTGGTGGGGCATCCATCGTCGTCAGCACAGGTACAAAGGCAGGTGGTAACAGGATGATGAAGACCTCAGTCCGGCACGGAAAGTAAACGAGAAGAAATGAAAAGGCCGCGGCAGGAGAATTACTGTCCTGTCTGCCCGCCGTCTCCACTGCCCCCCCTTCGCCTTAATGCGGTCTGTCTGCGTGGCGCCACCTCAGGGCACTGCTAAAACATATGATTGGACTCGGGTGTGTCTAATCATCACTTTGAGTCAGGTATTATACTTTTAGATGGAAACTATAACTCAAGTGAAGGGCAGCGTAGGGTTGTAGTTGTAGGGCAAAATAAATTAAAATGTCTCTTCCTGCACCTCCATCTCCTTCACCTCCTGCATCTCATTCACTCCCTGCACCTCCTGCAAAATAAACAATAATGGCAGCACATGGGGGTGGGGGCTTAATCTAGTGAACAATTTATCACGACCGTTCGCCCAAAATGTTCTGAACCCAAAAGCCGAGATGGAAAAAAGGAGCCATCGGGAGACTGATAGTAAGTTACTACATTGGGCGCAGGAACGATGGAAGCAGGAAGTGAGGACATGAAAATTGGGTGGTGATGGTTGTTTAAAAAAATGGAGGTCTGTTTGGAGAGGTGTGCATGTGTGCATGTGTGTGTGTGTGTGTGTGTGTGTGTGTGTGTGTGTGTGCATGTGTGTGTGTGTGTGTGTGTGTGTGCGTGCGTGCGTGTGCGTGTGTGGGGGGGGGGGGGGCGCGTGCGCCCGCACATACCCCCACCCGCTGTTTCTGAAAACACAGATAACCTCGGAGTTGCATGAAACATACTAAAGAAATCACCTGAGTGATCAGCATGGGAGCATGGACCAAATTCTCAGCAGAGGCGAGGGGCAGCATGTGGGTGTTCCTCTTGCATGTTCCTCAGTGTGGAGAACAACAGCCCCGATCCCCCACCCCCACCCTCATGGACCTCCTGCACCTCCTCCCCCCTAAAGCCCTCCATTAGTTTTAGTTGACATTCATGGAGGCTGCCTGTTCTTCTACACCGAGACAAACTGGAACAGGAAGAGCACGGAGGATCTTACACACACACACACACACACGCACACACAAACACACGCAAACACACACACAAGTACACACAAGTACCCACATACAAGCAGTTCTGACTCAATGTGACTATCGGTCTGTCAGAGGACATTCTGAATTTGTGTTTATTAAGGATGGGGTGTGTTGACTTTATGTGTGTGTGTGTGTGTGTGTGTGTGTGTGTGTGTGTGTGTGTGTGTGTGAGTGTGTTGACACATTAAATAATGATAATAAGAATATCAATAATGATAATAATGATAACAATAATAATAATAATAATAAATCACCAAATGAATTCCAACCAGTCTAGTGATTCCCCGTCAGATGTTTTAAAGTTTAACTTTTCATCCACTTTCGTTTACAACAACTTGTACTGCATGGATGAGTGACACCAAAGTTGTAACTGAACCTTTTAGAACACAAAACCAGGTCTGACAGCAACATCAGAGAGCACAGGCACACATGCACACACACACTTTCCACCCAGGTTAAAACATTTTCAATTTGCCAGATGTGACTCTGCCTCCCCCGGGGGAAATCTGCGATCACACGGCGGAGCACCGTGATTGGCTGGGGCGGCTGATCGATTGACAGCTTGTGGAGCGTGACCAATCATTAATCCAGAGTTAAACCGCAGATGTTTTGCTCTCCATCCTTTCGGAACCCGTTCTTCTCAGATCACAAACAACCATTCATCTGCATGGCTTACCTGCGTTCAGGATGGTGAGGGGACGGAGCCTGTCCCAGCTCTCATTGGATGAGTTGCCTTTTAGATGGTGGGGTCCTTGAGGAGCACGCTTAGAGCATGAGTGAACCATGGATCTCCGTCTTCCATGATCCACACAAGGTCCCAGTCACCAATCAGAGCTGCTGTGGAGGTGAGGGGCGTGGCCTTTCACCTCAAGGCATGGAGAACACGGAGACCCCAGTGAAGTATAGACGCTCTTATTAATCAAGCTGGCAAAGGCAGACAGGAAGCAGCACCTCCAAAATAAGAGCATGCCATTCCTCTCTAGAGTCAGTAAACACAGTATGGAGCTTCGGGTGCTTCCAGCCTGTTGAGGATTTGAACCAATCAAACAAGCAATCTGTCACATCGTTATGTGACAGATTGGATCGCGAAGAGATGAAAGAGTGACGGGGGGCTTTCAGGGATCGGGTTCAGTTCAGGTTTAAAAGTGTCTCCTTGATTTTTGTTCAGCCGCCCTTTTATTTTGAAGACCTGTTCATGTCTCTGCGCTTCCTCCGCCCCCTTCGTGACGCTTTGACCAGTAACCCAGACGGACAATGAAGGTCAGAGGTCATCAGAAAGTGAAGGCGGGACCTGCGAGGCGCAGGAGGTCATTGCGCCCGGCTCGCTTTAAATAACTGCCATTTAATCATGATGCGCCAGGTACCCATCACCCGCAACTGGAGGAGGGGGAGGAGCCAGGAGGCCGTAAGTGACAGATTAGCCATGACAGTTCCTCCATGAAGTTCTCCTCCGTCTGCGGTATTTTTGTTTTTTCTCAGCATGATACCAATTAACGGAGTCCAGAGGTAACGGCACTACGTTTCCTCAAACCCGGCAGAGATGCTCATCCACCCGCCGTCAATTATCATGTTAGCAGCCGGCGGTTTTAATTGGCCGGGTGTTTGGTCATGTGTGAATCTCGCACACATTAAGTAAACACGACGAATATGGCCTAGACAGGATTTCCCCATGGCGAGGCGTTCACCGACCTCAGTCAATGTCTCTCAATGATTGACAGTGGACCTGTTAATATTTAACTCCGCCCCCTGCTCAGTCTTTGCAGTTAGTGTCTCTGCCCCCGCCTTGCTGAAGAACCTCACCCTTTCACATATTAAAAATAAGAACTTCTACAAGCACCTTTTGGAGTTGACCTTTGACCCTTTGAGGGGTACTCATCCATGTGTGTTGCGATTGAATAACTGGACTTTTAATTACATTTTTTTTCTCCCAATGGCGTAGGCACCATCGCCTTTAATTAAGTGTCTTCCCATTGTGTCGCCTCCCTCTTGTTTTCCCGTCCGAGTGGACGGTGGTAATTACTGTCACCTCCCAACGTGCCACAAGTAATTAATGGTTTCTGATTTCACCCAGTCATGGTGGAACACCAGCCTTTTAATCCACCGCCAACTCTAAATCGTAGTAATTACAGAAAAGGGAAGTGTCCTCGGCGTGGCATTTTTGAAGGATACAAGTAGAGGGAAGACGAGCCTCCCTTTCGATTACAGCGGTCAGAATTGAACCAGTGGCCTCCCCACTGTGAGGGGGCAGAGCTCGCCACTGGACCAGTGTAATAAATGAAATATGAAATATATGAAAATAAATTGAGGAATTTGCATTGTTTTCAGAAACAATAGCGGGAAAATTGCTGGCTAATTACTGTTCCCTGATTGTTAACAAGATGTTATGATTTGTTTGTGAGAGCTTTTTTTGTGTGTGTGTGTGTGTGTGAGTGTGTGTGTGTGTGTGCGTGTGTGTGTGTGTGTGTGTGTGTGTGTGTGTGTGTGTGTGTGTGTGTGTGTGTGTGTGTGTGTGTGTTGTAGTTTCTGTAACAAAAGCGGTACTTTTGCTAATTACTTTACTTCCATTTTCTGAACAGAACTTAGAGCTAAATTGAATTGAAATATTAAACTCTGAGTAGCATGAGGGTGACTGTTACTAGGAAGATGAAGGATTCACAAATACTATCAATAATATAATATTTGGAGATGTTAGAATGCTGCAGGAAGGATGCTAGGAGGCTGAGGGAAGGATACTATGGTACAAGCTTGGGATGCTGATAGGAGGTCAGGATGCCGATATAAAGAGGTTAGATTGTGGGGAAAGCAGGTTAGGATGCCAAGGAGCTAAGGAGGCGTCGAGGTCAGGGTGAGAAAGGCATCCATCATTTAGGAGGCAGGAAGAATCAATGCTGGGTGAAATGAAGTGATAGATTCTCCTTTGTTTTGTCTCTGTCCTCAGCGGCTGGATGGATGGCTCTGGAGGAGGAGGGGCAGAGTCGCCCCAGAAATCCATGGGTTTTTAAGCAGCTCTGACGGAGTGTGATTTCATCCAGTCGTGCTTTAACACTGAAATATTAGAGATAAAATATTTCTTCTTCTCTGGTGTGTCATCAATCTGCCCAGCCACTTTTTGCGCCCTGTCAGCAGAATGTCAACAAATTTGTCTATCATTTTTCTCACATTTTCAATGAGCTCTGAGAAAAATTAACACTCTGAGTGGATCAATGGAACCCCCGGGGTTCTAGCATGGAACTCAGAGCCAAATCACGTGATCCAAGGAGAGTCAGATGAAGACGAACAAGAGGGAACCTTCTGCATAGGCTTCTTCCCTTGTTGATGTGTGCTATCGCCTTCCACTTAGCCGCCCATACCCTATAACACAATGAGCTACGAATGTGGCACTGGGCTTCAATTGAGAAAACAAAAGCAGGTGAGGATCAAAATGAAAGCCGTCCTGGAGCTGACATCGGGAGTAGGAGGGGAGCTGACAGACGGGGGCCACCAGGGCTGTTATCAGACCCCCGCCCAACCCCCAAATGCTATCACCCCCCCATGCTGACATTGAGATTCACGTCCCAACGCGGCGCCGACAGTTGGCTCGTCCCCATAAAATGGAAATAGTATTTATGTTGTGTGTGAGCGTTATGCTCTTTCCCAGGTTTCCTCCCCCTTCCCCTCCCCCTTCTTCCAGCCTCCCACTTCTATCCACCCCTCCTGTCACTCTGGCCGCGCAGCTTTCTCTGTGATGAATCTCAATTATGCCAAGGTCACCTTCTATTGGGGTGATCTCTCGGCAGCTTTATTGGAACTGGCAGGGCTTCCACACCATCACAGCCGACGCGCATGCACGCGCGTACACAAGCACTCATGCATGTGTGCACATGAACTCAGCGACCGGGAAGATGAGGAACTTAAGCTCGAAAGTTAAACAAAAAGGGAAAAGTGACTTAGGTTCACCTCGTCCTTTAGTTTGGCCAAACTTTCCTTGTGAACAGTTTGCAGCACAGTCCTCCGGCCACCAGGGGGCACCAAACCAGGTTTACATCTGGGGCTGGGCTGGATTTGCAAACAGAATTTGTTTTTCCCTTTAACCTTCTCCAGGCAGATGTTGCAGATTTGCGACAGCAAAATATCAGATTTTTCCTGCAACTACAACTTAATTTGAGCCTGAGAGGGTTAAAATTAAGTGCCAAAAACATACATTTTTTAAAAGTGCACTATCGTAGTTGCTCCTTTGGCCCCATGAGCCGCCTTTAACGCATCTTTGTTTTTCGGGGTGGCATGACTGCTACTACGCAACAACACAACACAGCAGGAAGCCCGCCATTTTGTTTGTTTGTCTGTTTGTTAGTGGGTCAATCCAAAATTTAGGAAACTTCTCAACAATCAACAGTAAACTGAGATCAAAAGTGAAAAGCCGTGACTTGAAATAAACAACCGGGAAAATACTCACTTCCTGGATGCCTGGGGTCACAAGCTTGTATCCTGCGACATGATTTGACCAGAACCTCCTCTTCTCCCTGTGTGCTTGAAAACTGATCACTCAGGTTTAGGCTGAGCAGAAAGCCCCTGCACATACACGCATGCACATACTTGCACTTACACACACACACACACATATGCATGCACATGCAAAAATATACACATACGCACCCGCACTTGCACACACGAATATGCACATTCACACACCACACACAAACACATGCACACACGTACACACATCCAGAAACACGCACACATGCAAAAACAAACATACACACTCGTGCACACAAACACACATGTACACACATTAACACACACAAATGTTTAGGCAGAGACACACTAGTAGAAATAGATTAAAAAAAAAAAATCAAACACAAAAAGACACTCACACACATACACACATTAATACGCGGACTCATGCACAACCCTACACACACAGACACACACGCAAACATGCGTGCACACACATGCACGCAATTGCATGCGCACACACAGCCTTTGAAGCCTCTTTCATTGGGCTTTTGGGGGAAATGTTTAATCCTACGTATGTCGCACAAGTTTATACAAAGTCCTCGGTGGAGTTTAGGGTTCACATTAGGCAGTGGTGTGTGGCGTGCATGTGTGTGTGTGTGTGTGTGTGTGTGTGTGTGTATGTGTGTGTGTGTCGGGTGTACACTTACACGGTTGAGTGGTGTAATCTTCATGAAATAGTGGTAAATAGGGAGCGGAAGCCTGGTGGAGCTGTAGATTAATGCTGCTATCAAATGGCCTGGGACAGAGAGGGGGTGGCTAATGAGCTGGAAAAGGCAGGGCTGTTCACGCCGTTAAATGATACCAGCATCTCCCCAATGGCCGCCGCTGCAGCCGCCATCGCCATGTCTGCATGGCGCGATGTGTTCACTGACAGCAGTGTAGGACAAACACTGGAAATGTCACATCAGCGATGAGGCAAGTTGGGTAATTTAAAGGTATGGCTCAGACAAAGGCTGAATTTCCCTGCGACACAAAAACTCAGCGTCTGTAATTTGGATCTGTCCCACAAGGCTGACCCCCCCTTTACTCCCCCGCACAATTTCCGAGGAGTCATTTACCAGGGACTTCTTTTTCAGCCTAGAAATTGCTTTCACATTTGCTCCCTATCTTCTTCCCCCCATGTCATAATGGAAACGTGGGTCTTCCCTCTCTTCCTTGGGCCGTCTCCTTGACGATAGGGGTGCAGTTCCTCTGGGCTGCACTTCCCTTTCCTTGGAATTTAGTTTCACAATGACATTCTGGGTGAGAGTATTAACTGCTTCTTGTTCGGATGTTGTTGGCAAACAGGAAGTGACTTCACAGCATGACGTAATGCCGGTGGAACTTTATGCATTCATGATAGCCAGCAAACACTTTCACACACACACATACACACAAGGGAAGGTGTTGCAAAAAATATCAGCAGGAGGTTTATTAAAAGTTATTGTGTTTTCAGAGGATTGTTCTGGTGGTTCTGATGGCTCCATCAGATCTTAAATGGTTTGACTAGGTTAGCTGGTCAGTTCTAGGCTTGACGGATCTGATATCACCATGATGAACCCTTGGAATGAACGATGGCCAACTGCACTGAATATCGTCACCGAGCAGAGAGCGCCCCCTTTCTGTCGCAACCGCGACGTTCCGATCGTTCTGACCTTCAGGCGAAGTCTGTAGGACTTTCCCTGTCCCCGGAGCCGAACCTGCCGCCGTGCATTTCCCCAGCGGCGTATCGAATATGTGACCAGAAAACGGATGGTTCCGGCGACCTTCAGCCACTTTCCATCGACCCACTGCCTTTGTCCTCCCGACAGGAAGCCAAATCCAGGAACCTGATTGGTTGACGATAGAACACCATAAATGTAAGGGACCCAATTCATACTTGGACTGGTCGTAGGGCCAGGGGGCAGGGCCCAGCTCATTGGACAATTGGAGAGGTGGTGTTTGACCCCATTGCCAGGGGGTGTCCAATGGGTGGTGCAGAGCCAACATTGCTGACTCCAACCAGCGACATTTTGTGACCTCCTAACCAATTACTGGGTCCTGATCGCTGGTCTCCTCTGGAGCTGCCACCTTTTCAGGAGCGAGCCTGAACCTTCAGATGCAGGCTTCTTGTACATTTGCTGTCTCTCCTACCGGTTCTGGTTCTGGGGCCAATCATCAGACATTCCTTTGTGGGTTTATTCTCCAACAAAGGCACATTTAGGTCAGAACTAATCAAGCCTCCTCCTCGCGCCTCATTACCGAACCCCAGCAGGTAAACAAAGAGAAGATGGGGGCTCACCTGCGCCCCCCCCAGCGGGGCCGCATTATGCCCACTAATTATCTTTGCTCGTCTGCGTGCCTTCGTTACGCTGATAATTAGCAAGGCCAGAAGAAGGGGCAGATGTTTCCTCAGCGCCAACGGAGGTGAAAACGCCGACGTGAATCTCTGGGGAGATGGCGGCCGAGGACGGAACTCTCCTTCTTCTTCTTCTTCTTCTTCTTCTTCTTCTTCTTCTTCTTCTTCTTCTTCTTCTTCTTCTTCTTCTTCCTCTTTGTTTGTTTGCTTTTGTTGGAGGTCTGGGTTCTGCAGGGGGAAGGAGAACTGGTGGGGAATGCAAACATCAGCGTAGAACCTTGGAGAATGGGAGTCATCTGTTAAACACTTCCTGAAAAAGCTAATGAATTTGTTACGACATTGTTTTTACACATTAACAAGGTAATATGGAATCATAAAATTAAGGTTGAATGACAGTTGTTCTCTTTGTTGCCTGTCTCGGCGACTTCAAAAAGATCACCAACATGTCTTCTAGTGTCCATCAATGTGACGGCCAACAATTGCCACGGTAACAGGAGTTGTCCCTGACCCCCTGACCGGAGGGGACCACAGCGAGGTTCTCCTGAGGGACACTCAGGAGATATTTCTCAGCCTTTGAGGGAAAAATCTAGGTGTCTCAAAGGTGTCAGACACACACACACACACACACACACACACACACACACACACACACACACGCACACACACGCACACACACGCACACACACGCACACGCACACATACGCACACATACGCACACACACGCACACACACCGTGATCTGTGCTGGCATTTCCTGCCTGGCACTCAGGTTCCGCCTAACGGGTCAGGGCCCATGGGACGTTGATGGAGGTCATCACGGAGGCAGAGGTCTGGGGTTGGAGCGTGTATTTGTGTGTATTTGTGTGTGTGTGTGTGTGTGTGCGTGTGTGTGTTGGTACTGGAAAAGGCTACATCCATCGCTGAAATGCCAATGGACGGTGCTGGAAAGTGAAATGACAGGAAATGTCATCCAGATGCCTGACAACTTTCTGGAATCCGATTGTTGCATTGCTTTGGAAATGCGGGAGGGTGAACAGATGACAAATAATTGCAAACTCCATACCAGTAATTAAAACATAAAGAAGTTATTGTTGATCCAGCGATCAAAGATCAGAGGGATTCTAAATATCCACAGTGCTGTGAGGTGGAAACCTGGGGAGCAGTACTTCCTGCTTGTTCACAACAAAATAAATGCTGTCATGCTTTTATTTTGTTTTTTTTAGCAAAACATGGAACAAATATTGATGGATTTTAATTTTTTTTAATCATAAAGGTATTTAATTTCTTATAATGGTTTCATTTTACATGTCATTCTTATTGCAATCATTTATTCATTATATTTCGCGACAATTCCCATTTAGGTAAAAACCTAGCACACACTCAGCTGAGATTTGCCTGAAATTCTCCCCTCCTCCAGACAAACATCCTGTTTGATGACCTTGGTGATCCAAGGCTGCAGAGCTCCTCTCTCTGTTCGTCTCCTGGTTTTCCCTTTCGTACTAATGTACGGCACTAGCCGTCCAGGTGGCTATTCTTTAATCCCTTCCCGCGTGGACGAACGTGCACGCTTTGGATGAACGCAAGCGCCTGTTTGATTTGTGCTGCTTTACAAGCCTGGAGGGACGACGCTTGCCGTAAATTGTGAAAAGCTCTTTACCAGATTGTGCCAACAAAAGGCTCATCCTCATTTGCACCTCATTTGTACTCTGCCAAGCAAAAGTGGCGGGACTGTGTGTATGTGTGTGTGTGTGTGTGTGTGTGTGTGTGTGTGTGTGTGTGTGTGTGTGTGTGTGTGTGTGTGTGTGTGTGTTTGTAAGATATTGAAAAGGTCTTTTTTTGCCCACTAAAATAAGATATATGATTGAAATACACTATCCTTCATTTGAAGTTATGGGCAGTGATTGAGTTATATTTTTTAATTATCAATTAATTATAATAATAGGAATTAATATAATGATAACAAATTACTTTTATTTTTTATTATTGTTATTGTCAATAAAAATAAAAAATGAATATAATAATGATGATTATTAGCATTCCTTTTGTTTGCAGTTGTTTTAATTCCAGTGTGGTTGCCATGGCACGTCAACGCTCCAAGTTGGCAAGTAGAAGGGTGCAGCTGGACTACGAACATGGCCGACAGGCAGAGACAGGCTGTAGTACTGCAGATGCGGACCAGAACCCGCAAGACTTCATGCTGATGGTGGCTGACCCCCTCCCTACCAAAATAAAAGCCTCTGGTGTCAAAATTTGTCTTCCTCCGAGGATGGGGAGGGGGTCTTTCAATACCCCCCCCTTAGAACCGCAGGCTTAAAATACCATTTGCATCCCAATTAGCATAAACGTAAGAAAGTGGAACAAGTAGCTTTGAAAGTAACCCAGCAAAGCGTGTACTGGGGTGTCTGTACTCTAATGGTGGTGCAGCTGCAGGCTCCAAGGCGCCGGTGTGTGTCTTTTTATGAGCTTACAACTTCACGCCGCGTGGAGAATCCGCCCCGCTGCCAGGGTTCTCCGCTTCTTTCTTCAGGGCGTCAGTTTTAATCACATTCCCCTCCGAGATCCCGTCTATGTGATCAAAGACGACGCCGGTGTCCGGCCCGTTGGCGTTGGTGCCAAATGCAGGAGGCCGGTTGAGGTTTCTAAAATAATGAGGCTCCTGCAGTTCTTTTGGAACCTTTGGTCCGGTTCTCGACCTCCGACCCCCAGGGTAGACCCATGGTGGATGACTTCCAGAGCATCCGCTAATATGTGGCCCTGGAGCCTATCCAAGCTCTCATTGGTTCATCTTGGACCACTCACAGGGCCACATATAGAGATGTAGAACCGTTCACTTGTCCACCTTGATTGGTGCAACGATTTGACCCTGATGTTGTCGGCCTGCAGACTGAGTCAGGTAAAAGTCCTTCTAGACTTGGTCTGGACTCGGACAGCATTCCTAGTTCCTGTCTGTCAGCTTCTACTCTTGGTCCAGGAACCAACAGGATGTCAGGTTTGTGACGACATCAGCCTCCAACCAAGGACAACATGGTAAGAACGTATGATGTTCCTCTGAGGGTTCCCATAGCTTCTTGATGTGGAAGACAAAATACAGACTGGCAGCTGAGAGATTCAAAGTGGACCAAAACCGGGATCAGGTGGGATAATGAAAGGATGGCGCGACAGAAGGAAAAATGATACATACACGACAGACAATCCTCTGCTGACACAATCATCTCTATTGCATCTTGGCAAAGCGGTTTGTGTGATGGGCTACTATAAAAAAATCCTTTACGAGGATATAGCCATTAGCCATTAGCGTTCAGGTCATTAACACTTGTTTGTGAAATAGGATGACATTTTCCCGCCGCTGGAGGAGGGGGGTGCTACGTGAAGACGCCGTTTGCTGTCAGCCTGTGGAAACTTCTTCCTGCCGACCGGAGGCGACTGAGAAAGGTCAGTGGGGGGAGCAAAAACATGAGTCGACGGCGGCAGGCCGAAGGCGCCGTGACCGCGCAAGTTTAATTCGACAACAGCAGCATGAGCAGCATGATCAGCATGGCCGCTGTGCGGAGGGGTGGGGGGAGGAGCTCTCTGGCGTCACGCCATCCTGGAGAAATCAAACACTGTTGGGAGGTTTTAGTCATTTATTGGTTATTGAGCCTGCAGGCGCCCTGGGGTAGAGCCAATCACAACCGACACTCGGGTGGGGGGTAAGGTTTAACCTGGACACAACAATTATGCAGTGAACCTGTTTTGGGACTATGGGAGGGAGCAGGATGACCTGGGAGAACACACACGGAGAATGCAATTAATGACATATTCATATTCATTGGTAGCAGACCAAGGCAATGGACAAAAGTTGTTCTCATCTCATCTCATCTCATCTCTCTCAAACGACTACGAGCTTACAGTGTATTTGTGGAAAGGTTTGCAAAAACATGCACGGTTTGAAGATCCACCAAGCAAAGGAGAAGTGCTTGGGGGCAGCAGGAGCAACGCAACGCACAGGTGTTCCACCTGGTGAGACGCAGGAGGGGCCTTGCCCGGAGTCCCCCCACAGTGCTTGGAACCTCCAAGCGTTGCCCTTGCGCTCCTCGAGCATCGATTCAGAGCGGAGGCAGATCAAGTGGCCAGCAGCTACCATGACTTCACTGTGGAAGCAGTTCGACGATGACGTGGACCAAATCCTGGAGACTGTGTCAAAAGGAGAGGCAGAGCGGAAGCTGCATGCCATGACAGCAATCATTGTCGGCATAGCGGTAGAACGGTTTGGCGAAGAGCAGAAGAAAAGCTCGGGAGCCTCCTACGCAAGGAACCACAGAGCAGAACAGATCCACCTCATCAGAAGGGAGATGAGAGCGCTGAAGCGCCAGTATAAGGAGGCAGGAGAGGAGGAGCGATCTGGCCTAACCCAATTGATGGCCATCCACCGAAAGACGATAAGGGTCCTACGCCGAGCAGAGTGGCATCGGAGGCGGCGACGTGAGAGGGCTCGTAAACAAACGGCCTTTATCGAGAACCCCTTCAAGTTCACAAAAGACCTACTGGGCCAGAAACGCAGTGGCAAACTTACCTGTTCAAGGGAAGACATCAATCGAGACCTCTCACAGATGTTCGGCGACCCCAGAAGAGAAATGGAGCTGGGAGACTGCGACATCCTCATTGATCCCCCTGAACCAGAGGTGCAGTTTGACATGTCGGAGCTGAGGCTAATGGAAATCAAGGAGGTTGTCCATAAAGCCAGAGCATGCTCTGCTCCAGGACCAAGCGGCACTTCGTACAAAGTGTACAAAAACTGTCCCAAACTGCTTATGCGTCTGTGGAAAATTCTGAGAGTCTTCTGGAGAAAGGGGAAGATACCAGTGCAATGGCGATGGGCCGAAGGAGTATGGATTCCAAAGGAAGAAGGCTCCACCAGGCTTGATCAGTTTCGCATCATCTCCCTCCTATGCGTTGAATCAAAGATCTTCTTCAGCACTATCGCCAAGAGACTGGGCTCATACCTGGGTAGAAACACCTACATCGACACATCAGTTCAGAAAGGTGGCGTGTCAGGAATGCCAGGCTGTGTGGAGCATACAGGGGTAGTGACACAGCTAATCCGGTAGGCTAGAGAGCTGAGGGGCAATTTGTCAGTGTTATGGCTCGACCTGGCCAATGCATTCGGCTCCATACCCCATAAGTTAGTCCAGCTCACTCTGGCGAAACATCATGTGCCGAGCAGATGTCGAGACCTCATCGCTGACTACTACAACAACTTCAGCATGAGGGTTTCTTCAGGAGCAATTTCATCCAGCTGGCACAAGGTGGAGATTGGCATCATCACAGGTTGTACCATCTCTGTGACGCTATTCTCCCTGGCCATGAATATGCTCACCAAGTCTGCTAAGCCAGAGTGCAGAGGGCCCCTGATGAGCTCTGGACAACGACAGCCACCCATTAGGGCATTTATGGATGACCGAACAGTTACCACAGAATCAGTTCCGGGATGTCGGTGGATTCTGAAGGGGCTGGAGAAGATGATGGTGTGGGCCTGGATGAGCTTCAAACCTGCCAAATCTAGGTCGATGGTGCTCAGGAAAGGGAAGGTAGAAGACAAGTTCTGCTTCAACATCGCAGGTGCAGCTATCCCTACAATCTCGGAGAGGCCAGTCAAGAGTCTGGGCAAGATGTTTGACAGCTCTCTCAAAGATGCAGCATCCATAAAGACAGCTTGCGTTGAGTTGGATGTCTGGTTGAAGTCTGTGGACAAGTCCGGTCTAACTGGAAAATTCAAGGCTTGGGTCTACCAGCACGGCATCCTCCCCAGGATCCTGTGGCCGCTCCTCATCTATGCCGTCCCACTCTCCACAGTAGAAACCCTGGAGAGGAAAGTCAGTAGCCACCTCTGGAGATGGCTGGGGTTACCAAAGAGCCTGAGCAGCATTGCTCTCTATGGGCGCAACAACAAACTGCAGCTGCCCTTCAAGTCCTTGGAGGAGGAGTTCAAGGTAGCCAGAGCCAGTGAGGTGGTGCTGTACAGGGATTCCAGCGATCCGAAGGTGGCTAATGCTGGAATCCAGGTAAGGACAGGCAGAAAGTGGAAGGCAGAAGAGGCTGTACAAACAGCTGAAGCTAGGCTGCGCCATAGGACTCTGGTGGGAGTCGTCACACGGGGCCGAGCTGGCCTAGGTTCCTTCCCAACCCCTGAAATGAACACCAGGGGGAAGGAGAAGAGGCGCCTGGTCCAAGAGGAAGTAAGAGCAGCTGTGGAGGAATCAAGATCGTGCAAGGCGGTGGGCATGAGACAGCAGGGAGCCTGGACAAGATGGGAAAATGCGCTTGAGAGGAAAGTTACCTGGACGGAGATCTGGAAAGCTGAGCCCCATCGCATCAAATTTCTTGTCCAGGCAGTGTATGTTGTGCCCAGTCCATCGAACCTGCATACTTGGGGCTTAGCGGAGTCGCCAGCCTGCCCATTGTGTTCTAAGAGAGGCACCTTAGAACACGTTCTTAGCTGCTGCACCACAGCATTAGGAGAAGGGCGCTACCGATGGAGGCATGACCAAGTCCTGAAGACCATCGCTGAGGCACTCAGCACAGGGTTGGTTTGGGCAAAGCAGTTCCGCCCTGCCAAGAACTCCATTGGCTTTGTCAGGGCTGGGGAGCAGGCGGCCACAGCCAAAAGAACACCAGCAGGCATCCTGACATCTGCAAGAGACTGGCAGCTGCTAGTGGACCTTGGAAAACAGCTTAAGTTCCCTAGCCATATTGCAACCACCACCCTCCGTCCTGACATTGTCCTTGTATCAGAGGCCACCAAGCAAGTGATAATGCTGGAGTTGACCGTCCCGTGGGAAGACCGCCTGGAAGAGGTTTTTGAGAGGAAGCTCTCCAAGTACACAGGACTGGTCAGGGAGTGCCAGCAAGCAGGATGGAGGGCAGCCCCTGCAGCCCACTTCCAGTGGAAGTGGGCTGGATGCCATCTTGGATCCGGATAGAACCTCACCAGCAGCGTGTTTGACCAGTGAGGTCCGACCAGGAAATAACACGCTGACTGGAGTTTCTATCTTGTGTTACCTGTAGCGGCTGTATCACCTTGGTAAGCATTGGCCTTCTGAAGCCTGAAGGGAACCAAATACGCACTGGAACCTGGTAAAAAACTCAGGTCGGATCAGCACACAAGAGTCGCCATCTTGGTTTGCCTGCAGAGGGTCCTCATAGTGTTTGACAGCTACCGCTCACACACTAACCCCCCATAGAGGAGTGCTAGTGTCTAGTTAGCATTAGCTTAGCAGGATCTTCCTGGGTGCATGTGTTTCCCTTTCAGTATAAAAAGCTTTGATTTGGCTTCCTGATTTGTTTACAGAAAGATGAAGCCTCCCGTCAGCATTCAACCTCCTGCCATCATTTGTGTTCCATCCTCCCTCTTGGCGTTGGTTCATATTTAGTGCCGATTAGCAGCAACAACAACAAAACAGCCACTGCTTCCAGGAACGTTCCAGAGACAGAAGCAGGGAAAATAACGAGTGTGCCGCCGAGGACTGCGAAGAGCCTGATGGAGTCTGACAGCCTTTAACAAGAACCTCGTCCCACTGATGTTCCCAGGTGGAGGAGAGAAGGTTCCTTCAGAAGGTCTTTGAGGAGCGGGCTCCCCCTTCGTTCCTAGGCCTCTTCAAAGCTCCCCCCACCCTTTCACGCTCTTTGTTTCTTCTGCCTCTCCAGTTACTCTGATTCTGGGGGGGAGGGATTCTCCGTGGCCTCCTGGTGGCCATGGTGGGGATGTCAGTTGGAAACGCTACAAACACGTCCGCAGTAAAACAGAAAGTCGTTTGCAGAGCGGCCATCTTGAATCCAAATGGAGGCCCTGATAGAACCGTCTGAGGGAGGCCTTTCCACAGAAACTGGTGAACCCGGAGGAAACCCACGCAGGCACATGGAGAATATGTAAACTCCACACAGAAAGGTCTCCTTGTCAGAATCCAACCAGGGTCTTTCGGCTCCAAGCAGTAACCACTGCAGCACCTATTTTTTTATTTTTTTTTTCCAGGTTTATAGTGCAGTCAACCCCTGCTATCATTTGATGAGGGCAGGGTTTGTCCTAGACCTGTCAATCACAAGGCCTCCTATAGAGACACACAACCACTGATTGAGTCTGTTAAAGATAAAAAGAGCAATAATAAGAATAATTTCACTCAGTTTTGGCCTTTGCCTTTTGTTTTCACTTCCTGTCTTCCTGTCTGTAACTCACTCAGCATGTGTGCTTGCTGAGTGATCAACAGGGTATGGTGACACATCTAGTGCAATCCTCTAAGTGAGCCATTGCATGAAGGGATGCCTGCAATTTCTGTCCTTTATGGCGGACACTCAGGGGCGTGGCCTCTCACCCCATGGGACTTGGGGCTGGGTGTCATGGTTTAAGCCAGGTATACAAATGTTATGCACTTTTTATGCACAGGTATATGTTATGCACTTTATTGCATAACAGAAGTATTTGATCGCCAACCAACCAGTAAGAATTGCGGCTCTCACAGAGCTATTAGTTCTTCTTTAAGAAGCGCTCCCATTCTCCACTCATTACCTTCATTAACTGCACCAGTTTGAACTCCTTACCTGTATAAAAGACACCTGTCCACACACTCAATCAAACAAACTCCAACCTCTCCACAATGTCCAAGACCAGAGAGCTGTGTAAGGACATCAGGGATAAAATTGCAGATCTACACAATGCTGGGATGGGCTACAGAACAATCGGCGAGCAGCTTGGTGAGAGGCTAACAGCTGATGGCACAATTATTAGAAGTTCAAGATGACGGTCAATCTCCCTTAGTCTGGGGCTCCATGCAAGATCACACCTGGTGGGCCATCAGTGATAATGAGGAAGGTGAGAATCAGCCCAGAACTATACAGCTGGACCTGGTCAATGACCTGAGGAGAGCTGGGCCCACAGTCTCAAAGAAAATTGCTTAAAATCCTGCAGCAAATGCAAGGCCCACGTGCTGAAGCCAGCACATGTCCAGGCCCTTCTAAAATTTGCCAGTGACCATCTGAATGATCCAGAGGAGGTAAGGAAGAAGGTTATGTGGTCTGATGAGACAAAGATAGAGCTTTTTGGTCTAAACTCCCCTCACCGTGTTTAGAGGAAGAAGAAGGATGAGTACAACCCCAAGAACACCATCCCAACCGTGAAGCATGGAGGAGCTTCATGGTACGGTAAAAAGGACAGGACAACTGCACCGTGTTGAGGGGAGGATGGCTGGAGTCATGTATCGCAGGAATTTGGCCAAAAACCTCCTTCCCTCAGTAAGAGCCTTGAAGATGGGTTGTGGCTGGGTCTCAAGCATCTCAAGTTCCTGGAGTGGCCTAGCCTGTCTCCAGACCTGAACCAAAAAGAAAATCTTTGGAGGGAGCTGAAAGTCCATATTGCCCAGCAACTGCCCCAAAACCTGGGGGATCTGGAGAACATCTGTGTGGAGGAGTGGGCCAAAATCCATGCTGCAATGTGTGCAAACCTGGTCAAGAACTACAAGAAACATCTGATAGCTGTAATTGCCAATAAAGGTTTCTGTACCAAATATTAAGTTCTGTTTTTCTGATGTATCAAATAATTATGTCATGCCATGTCATAAAATGCAAATTAATAACTTAAAAATCATACAATGTGATTTTCTGGATTTTTGTTTGAGATTCCGTTACTCACATTAGAAGAGTACATATGATAAAAATTACAGATCTCTCCATGTGTTGTAGGTGGGAAAAGCAGAAAAATTAACACAATATCAAATACTTGTTCTCCACATTGTATATTCCCCATCGCAGAGCCGGCAGGCAAGCTGCTTTCCCTGCCTGGGTTGGGCGAGGGGTTGGCTGTGGATCTTATAGTTAGTATGGGATCCGATGGTGGTGGTTTCCTGTTACTACATGTTTTCTTGCACCAACTTCTGCCATCACTGCACGTGATCTTGGTGAACTCCTGGTGTCTGTCCAGGATCTGGGTCTGGCAGAGGAAGTTCAACTTCTCCTGCTGACAGTCAAGCTGAGTGTGGCGTCAGATTCCTTGCAGCCGACACCAGGTGTCGCAAATTCAACCAAGGTGGGTGTTGTGGCAGCCTGGAGGAAGCAAGGAACCATCCTCTGTTTCTTCCACCAGAAATTCAGCAGCAAGGCGTAACGGCCCTCTCCCCCGCGCTCATTCGGTGGCACAAGGAAACAGCAGAGGCACACGGAGGCAGCCGTGGGCACTGGCAGACACATCCAGCTGCTGTTCATCACAGACTCACTGTATAAACTGAAATACTTATGAATTCTCACAGAAGAGCCTTCTCCCCCAAACACATGCAGAGACATCTAGGATAGAGGCAACGGCCCAATACTGAGCACTGCTAACGGGTACTCATTAGCAACCCAGTGGCCGTTGTTTTCGGTGGGATTTCATGATTGCCTCCATCATGACCCTTATCATCGGCATAGATTTTCTGTGCACCAACGTTCTGCTTGTGGAAGTTGCTAACCGACGTTTAATCGTTCGCCACCTATCCGTGTGAGACACGGGGGTTTGCACCACAAACTCAGCTAACTTCTTAGCATCAGGGGATGTGTACAAAGGTTTGCTAGCGGATTTTCCGTTGCCAACAACGCCCACATTTTTCCGCCAGGACTTCTAGGCACAGTCTGGAGCACTTCATCCCAACAGTGGGGCCACCCCTTTTCACGTGGGCATGGTGCCTAGATGGAGCCAAGTTTGCAACTCCATGGAGTTTGCCACCATGCCTGCTCCACATGGTACCCATGCCCGACAGGTCATGTCGCTCCTGCGGCAATTTTCCCCGCCCAGCCTGGGCCAGGGCATTGCAGGAGTTCTTGGGCATGGTGAATTTCTATAACCATTTCCCCCCTCGCACTGCCCACCTCCATCAGCCGCTGAACAGGGCTTTTTGGTCCAGCTGGGGGGATAATCACAGTCAACTGGACAGGCTCAGGCTTTTGACAGGTCTAGGTGTGTCCTGGCTAACACAG
Organism: Fistularia commersonii; assembly: GCF_037954325.1. Taxonomy (NCBI): domain Eukaryota; kingdom Metazoa; phylum Chordata; class Actinopteri; order Syngnathiformes; family Fistulariidae; genus Fistularia; species Fistularia commersonii. The sequence continues at coordinate 460,110 of NC_141310.1, forward strand.
CCCTTCTGCCCATCCAGCACCCTGGGCTCCCATTGCACTGACGACCGATGCATCAAGCACCGTTGGGGCTGTGGTTGAACAGCGGGTGGCGAATGCATGGCAACCCCTTGCATTCTTTAGATGCAAACTCTGGGATAGCAAATGCAAGTAAAGCATTTTTGACAGGGAGTTGTTGGCCCTGCAACTGGCAACGCGTCATTTCCATTTTCTTCTGGAGGGCAGCTAATTCATGGCATCACAAGCCGTTAACATTTGTCAAGTCCAAAGTGGCCGGGCCGCGGTTCACCCACCAGCAGCGATTCCTTGCAGCCATTTCAGTTTACGACGGACATTCGGCATGCGGCAGGGAAGTCTAAAGCTGTCGTGGATTGCCTGTCGTGTGCACTCGTATGTCCTCTGCACGTCGGGACGGACTTCTGTGTCATGGCCGCTGACCAGCCCGTTGACTCACCCTGAAGTCGATGCATAAGGGCCTCAAGCTGGAGGAGGTGGTGGTGCAGCAAGGTGGCCCTGCTCTCCTCTGTGACCACTCTACTGGCCATCCCCACCCAGTGCTTCCAGTGGCCTGGCGTCGGCATGTTTTCAACTCAGTGCACTCCCTCTCACATCCAGGGGGCCGGGCATTGGTGAAATTGATGAGTTCTAAGTTCGTCTGGCTTGGCATTCGTAGAGATCTCAAGGAGTGGGCAGCCATGTGTGTAGATCGCCAGCACGCTAAGACCCACCAGCATGTTAGGGCAGTCCGTGAGTTGTTTCTAATTCCCGCCAGGAGTTTCAACCACACACATATCAATCTTGTTGGCCCTCTGCCTCCTTAGAGGGGTTTTATGCACCTGCTCAGCACGGTCGATCAGACCACCAGGTGGCTGCAGGTTGTTCTGCTGTCCTCCACAGCAACCTCAGACGTGTCCAGGGTGTTTCTGTCTCCCTGGGTCGCCCGTTTCGGCACCCTGTCCGACATCACTTCGAACAGCGGTCCGCAGTGTGTGTCTGGGCTCTGGTCATCACTGGCTGGGTCATTGAGGGCCACAGTACATCGTACAATCGCATAACTCTCTCAGGCTAACGGCTTGTGCAAACAGTGCCACCAGTCCCTCAAGGTGGCGCTATGGGAGGCGCTGCAGGCCATGTCCAAGCACAGCAACCGGGTGGACCTATGGTTATGCTGTTCAGCCCTGAAGGACGACCTTGACATCGCCCGCCAAGCTGGTTCTTGGCTAGTCACTCAGGGTTCCGGGTGACTTTTTGCCCCCCCATCGAAGTGCGGTTTCTGTCAGGCCCCCCGGACCTTGGTTTATGGGCCCCATTCACCATTGTTTCCTGCAATCTTTTGTACCTGCGGAGCGCATGTTGGCCCGGTTTATGTTTGTACAATATGACGCTCACCGCTTGTCCCTTCAGCCCCTGTAAAATGGGGCTCTGTGATGATGTGGACTGACGGCAGGCACAGGCCATGCACATAGGCGGCAGTGGAGGGATGGTCATTTTGTTCTTCCCCTCAGCAGTGAAAGCTGCACCTGGGCAGCTCCACAATGCTCACCCCATGACAGAGAAGGACCTGGAAAAAATAGTCCAAAAATTGTCTGCTCTCCCAAACTCTGGATGGCTAGCAGCTGCCATCAGGGCATCTCTTACTGCAGCCAAAAAAGAAAAAAGAATATACATCTGCACATCGCCACCTGGAATTTTTGTAGATTCTGGACATGCCGTAACCAACCAACAGGCCCCACCGAAGAACAGCCCCTGACTGTGCCCCCCCCCACAAGATAACATCCACATTGCAGCATTCAGTGAGTCCAGGCTACACGGTGAGGATTCCATGACAGAGGTGGGTGCAGACTACATCTTCTTTGGAAAAGTGTTGTGGAAGGGGTGCGTCACATCCATCTGTGGGTTTTGCTGTGGAGACAGTTCTACTACCTCAGTGGTGGAACAAACTTCCAGAAGCAACATGACAAGCATCATCTATCCATCATCTATTCAAGAAACGGGTAAAAACTGTTCTCTTTCAGGACTTTTTACTGCGCTGATGCCCCAGATCAGGTTAGGCAGCAAGTTAGGCTATGCAGTGTGTGTGTGTGTGTGTGTGTGTATGTACGTTTGTGTATGTCTTTGTCAAAAAAAAAAAAAAACTCACCAACCCACGCATACTGTTCTGTATATTTCCTGTGCATCGTGTATTTGCAAGTGTTATTTGCAGTCACTATGTCCTCTATTATAAGTCGCTTTGGATAAAAGCGTCTGCCAAATGCAATGTAATGTAATGTAAAAAGACCAAACTGCTGCAACATATCCCAGAGTCCCCGATAGGCATAAGCGAGCGGCTCATGATATGGCGCATTCTTCTTGCAAAGAAACACTTTGCCACTCTCATCAGTGACTATGCACCAACCCTCAAGTGATGCCTCAAGTGAGACATCAAACACGCAAGGCCATCAGAAGCTTAAAAAAAAGAGCCCAGGACCTGATGGTATTCCAGCAGAGGTACTCATACATGGAGGTTATCTTCTCACATGCCCCCTCCTGGTCACCCAAATCTGGCAATCTGAGAAAGTGCCCCAGGACTGGAGGGATGCCAACATCATTGTCCTGTGCAAGCAGAAAGGGGGCAGAGCAAGCTGTGGCACCAGTCAGGGAATCTCCTCTCAACAGCAGGCAATCAGCTTTTGGGTGCCTCAAAAAAGGTTTTTCATAACAATAACCTGAAAAACAGCACCAAAGTGGCAGTGTACAACACGGGCTGCTGGTGGCTAGAAAAGGCGCTACAAGGACCACAAAAGAACTCCTTAGGCGCTGTAACAACAACCGTGGCCAACTCGAGGCGTTGGCATTTCACAGACCAGTCTGGGGAGCTACCTGCAATAAAGCAATTCAACAAATCAACAATATCTTCATTCAAGGAACACCCAAAAATGCAGACAACGACACTAGCAGGCAGACCCAACATCAGGACAGGCCTGTTCTATCTGTGGACAAGTGTGTGGCTCCAAAATCGGCCTCCACAGCCACAGTGGCACAAATGTCAACATTGTTGACTCCCTCCACCCTTCCTTGGAGCAAATGTCATCATTGGACACAATTGACGGCTAAGAGTGTGTGTGTGTGTGTGTGTGTGTGTGTGTGCGTTCGTGTGTGTGTGTGCAAGAAACTTTCTCCCAAATGACTTTGGTATCGAGCAATTTCTGCTGCAAGGTATACTGAAGGTGTAATAACAATAAATTTGCCATCATTGATAAACGTAATGTTTGGCTGACCTACTTCCCCGAAATGGAAATATTGGAATTGGACAATGAGATAGAATAAAAATCAAACAGGAAAACTCACACCAGAGCAGGTGAGCCACGAGAATTGGGAAAAATAAGAAAATAAAAATAAAATAAAAACAGTAAATAAGCGATGGGGGGGGATCCGGCTCCGATTGCCGTCTCTCAGGAATGTCTTCTGGGACCAGGTGTGCTCTACATTCTCACATGGGTTCTTGTTGCTCGCTGTTGTATCCCACCCACAACACACACACACACACACACACACACACACACACACACACACACACACACACACACACACACACACACACACACATACGAGCACGTCCACATGCATGCACGTACACACACACGTGTCAGGAGGATAAAAGGAAAGGTGTTTTTTTTGGGGGGCGGAATCGAACACAAAGACCCTGAAGATTAATACCTGCCTGGATATAAATATGATATAACTTTAATATTCATGACCACTGGGAGGCGAATATTTTGGTCTGCAGTAGGGGAGGGGAATGTGGGGGCTATATATGTTCTTTGGAGGCGTGTGTAAAGGAAATTAACGAGGGGGGTGATAAAGCAGGTTGTATAAATTAAACATGAATTCTAATCAGTGAAAACCAACAGCTTTTAGAAGGAAAAAAAGCAACTTCCCCTTCCCCGGCGGCCTTTCAAAATAAAATCCTCACTTTGCCAAGATCCCCGTGCCATAAAAGCTGCGTCACACCACAAACAGCTAACCACTTGTTTATTGTGCGGTATAACAACGGCGCCCAGCAGCCCATTGACTCCAATGGTGGCTCCCAACAATGAACGAATACCAGAACTGAAAATTAACTGACACAGCTGCCCTCTATCACTTACGAGGAAGTGGAAGCCTGATAGCTAATAGCTCTTAGCTGTTCGCACCTTGATTCAATCTGGTTGGAACCTGCGAAGATCCTGTTCTTGCCAGCACTTCCTGCTGCCGTCAGGAAGTGGAAACCTTGGCTCTGTGGGCTTTCAAAGGGAAGTTCTGGAAAAAAAGAACCAGCAGTGAGAACACTGTCACCAGAAGGTTCGACCTTCTGAGACAAGGATGGGATCAGAGAAATGTCTCTCGGGTCCGATCTTCAACGGTCTCTGTTGTTCTGAGATGGGTTCCCTTCGGATCTCTGGCTCTGTGGGATTGAATTCTGATGTTCCAGGTTCTTTCAGAACCATCCAATCTGTCGGCAGTACCAAGACGGTATTAACAGAAAGGAAACTTTGTTTCACAGAACCTTGACTGTCCATGTTCCAGATGATTCTTTGGAGGTTCCCCCGACATCCAGTAGGAACATGGGATATGTAGAAGCTCCTCAGTTTCAGGGGTTCTTCAATGAGGAAAAAGGGGGAACCGAATATTCCATGATGAATGGAAGAGACCACGCCGAACCTTCAGAAGCAAACAGGGCATCTGAACAGGAACCTGGGGAATTTGCCTTTACTTTTCTCATGAAGCACACACTGGAAGGTGCCGGGAGGAGGGCGGAGCCAGGCGGTGAGCCGCACCATTCAGGCACAAGTTTTACAGCCCTTCCAGAGCCACTCGCCGGCCACTGCCGATACGAAACCCGGCAGCCATTTTTCTGCCTGGCTGCCTCTAATACTTATCTGGAGAGGGAAAGTAACACATATACATGGAAGTGAACTGAAAGAGAACCTGTTTGTCTGGAGTTAGTTAGCTAGGCTACCCAGTCACAGGGAATGATGACCAACGGCAGATGCAGAGTATCTAATCCTCAGCATCAAATGCCTTCCCCCCTCTCCGTTTTGGTCTTCCTCTGCCTCGACTGCAAGCCCAGGCGACTGTAGGCCCATGCGAGCAGCTGCAAGCCCCCCCCCACGCACACACACACTCCCGCTTGCAGTTAAGGGATTAGCCAAGTTTGGGGGAATAATGACCCCCTTATCTCTCAGCACCGGCTCCTCTTGGGCCCCACCGGCCCCCGGCCCTCCACTTTAGATTGATATATCAACGAAGGTCCCTCCCCCACCATTACACTCCCCAACCCCGCCCCCGCCTCCTGCCCTTTTCCTGGCTGATAATGCTCCATTGTGGCAAAAAAAGGGAAGTTATCGCCTTTTCACCTGAGGTCATTTTTCGGAGGGTTGGATTTTAATGGTCCCCAACTCTGCCTCATCTGCTCTCATCCTCCTTCTGCCCACCCTCCCCCATTCCAATATCTTCGCCGTCTTCTCGGTGGAATAATGGGTTCAGGCCGTGAGCACAGGGCTAATTTGAGTTCCTTTCATCGACGACTGGTGCGGCTGCAGACGCTGGCGCAGATCTAACCCATTCAGCCTCAATGGAAGTTAATTGTCCTTTAACTCCACACCGTTATTGCTGCCAGGGGGGGACTGGGGGGAGAAGGGGGGGTTGCTTGCTAATCCAGTGCCGTAATTAGACAACTGGTTCTCCACATCCGGGAATGTAGTGAGAATCTCAAAAACGAGAGCCTATATTTAAACCGTTTGAATCGGAATCGTGGTGTCTCAGGTTTTGCTTTTGATTTCAGTTTCGTTTTTTCTCCCACTTTCACTGTTGCTTTTACTCTCACTTTCCAAGTCTATGACTGACCACCTCGAGCAACCATGACACAGAGTAAAGTATGTGAGAAAAACGCTGGGCAGCTAAGATAGCTAGTTAGGAACACAAAAAGAGAGCGTACCATCCTGTGTGTATTCAAAAATAAAAGCCCGGATGAGATCGATGTATCCTCTCCTAGAAGGAGAGTGTTCCAAACTGAATGACCCACAAGAAGGTTCTTCTCGGAGACCCATGAGAACACGGCTCCATCAGGACGTCTGCAGAAAAAGATTGTGCACCAGATCGATGGAGGAACAATTGAAATATCTGATTTTGGTAGCCATGTGACCTGGCCCACCACTCTGGCAGGTTGGAGAGGTGACTTCCTTCCAGTTTACAAATGTTACCACACAGATGGAAAGCTTTGCTTATTGATTAATCGATCAATGATGCAAAAGTTCATGCCATGTCCACCACCTCTGACCAATCATGCCATGAAGTAACACAGCCGCTTCACTGCCGGACAAGAACCGCAAGATTTAAACAAAAATAGAACCAACAGTATAGAATAGTTTGTCATCGCAGCTTGAGCATACCCCGAGGTCGTACCAACCATGATGCGATCATATGACACTAACCCCAACCCACCGGCACACCCTGGTGGGAATCAACTCCTTGGACTATCTTGATCATGAATCACCCTCAGTATACATCCCTGCGGAGTTCCATCCACTTCCTGTGCGCCGGTTTGATGACAAACCTAGTTTGTAGTTCCACACCGTTTTTCTCCCCCAACGAGGCGTCACAGTCACGACGCAGTCGGTAAATAAGCCCAGCACCGCACTTTATGCTCGTGTTGTTGTCAGTCGGGCGAAGCAGCGGGTGATAAATACCCCCTGCCCCACCCAGGAGGGAGCAGTAAGTCTTGATTTACTTCCTTACGCGGGGATTTGGCCCAATCGGCAGGCGCAGACAGAAATAAGAGCAGGCAGAAAACAGAGGTTGACTTGGAAACGCCACGAAGCCTCTGAGCCTCCTTCACATTCCACGTCCTCCTCATCAGAAGGTAGCAAGAAGTACCTAAAGGACAAGTCTAGGGGGTTCTCCCTAGAGGACAAAGCCTCAAGAAGAAAGCTCCAGAGAGAGGATGAAGAGGTGGCTCAATCCGTCCCTGACAGAAAGTCCAGATCATTCTGCCAGCTCCAGTCCCAGTTTTAGGGAGCAAATGAACAAGCCAATGGCAAATCAGTCGCGGGTCACATGATGGCCTCCATTGGGGCCAACTGAAGGGCATGGACGTTTCACAGTACTGCGGCTAGAACCTGACGAGTCTTTCAGGTGGGACTCCATCAGGAGGGACACGTCCACGTTAACCTGCCCACCTGCTGCACAGCTTTCTGGAGGTTGACCAGCACCTTTGTGGTTGCCATAGCAACACATTTGCCAACACCTGGGCGCATCACATCGGCAACCACCCGCTTCCTCTTCCTCCCACCAGAACTCCGGCAGCCCTTGTCAGCCGAAAAATCCCCCCATGACTACCAGGAGCAGGGCATCAGATGTCAGACGACCTAAGAGAAATAAACAAAAGGGGATATTAGGAGGGTTTTCAGAGCGCGGCATGGCAAGCGGCTAACCCAATAACATGGCGCTCCGCATGTATCATCCCGCCATTCGATTACACCTCCATTTATTTATTTGTTTAGCGCTCAGATCCCACCGTCATTACTTTCTCTTGTAAATAATTCAATAAAAATGTCAGCTGCCGCCTCGTTGCACATTAATATGATGTGTAATAAAGACAGTGGGGGTGGGGAGCAGGTGTGTGGGTATGCTAGACCATGGCAATGCAGAAGCCGTGATAGAATACTGGAGTCGCCCTGTTTGAAACGCCCCCGTCAAATGGGGATTTACATGATTTAGCGAAGGGGTTCACACTGCCTGCTCCTGGCAAAATCAATGGTGGTGCTGGCCGGTCCACTGTGAGACAGAGCTTGGGCTTTGCCAGAACAGTGGGTCAGTGAAAGTTCAATGGAATGTAAAGAGATTCAACATAAATCTCGTGTTGTTGGGTTAAATGTCAGCACTCAGTTAACTTAGCGTTGGATTCTTCTTGCAGACCTCAAGCTGGGAAGAAGACCCTTCAGAAGCACGAGACATGGAGGCTCTGAGGGGGAGTCGCTTTGTCATCCATTGGGAAAAATCAGTCTCCCTTGAACTCAAGTTGATCCAGGAAAAATAATCAGGAGTTCAGGAGGCAGCTCTTTTCCGTGAAACAGCATTTTAATTGATTGATTAGAATTTGTGAGAACACATTCAATGTTCATCACGGTTATGATTGTTCAAAACCTTGTTCCTATGTTCTCCAGCCACGGAAACTTGAACGAGTATTTACTGTACCTATCAAGCATTCAATGCTCCTGTGAAGAACACTGAGAACGTTAAGCTTCCATCTGAGGAGCAACTAAAGTGTTGAAGAACCACATGTTCCCCAGGCCCTGCCAGCCTGAGCCCAGCATCTGTCTGACATTCTAATCCTGTTAATCAGGATCAGCCGCGGCCCTGATGACCCGCCCGTCAGCACCAAACATTTTTAGCGCAGACCTTTTTGGATTTTACATGAAGAACAAAGGAAAAACGGAAGAATCCAATGCTTGATGGGTCAACCTGACAGTGGGTGAAATTGATTTTCAGGGAGCAACGCATTTTACATCAGAGTTCGAGAAAGATGCCGTTGGCAGCGGCGGGAAGCAGCCATTGCCCTCTCCATGACGGTGATTTGCATTCACCTCCAATCCTTAAATTTCGCACTCAAAATCGCCGAAAGTAGGGGAATCTAATCTGGCCGGCGTCCGGTGGTGCCTACCAATCACATTGTCCTCTTAAATGGTCAGATAGCGCCTGGCAGCCTCCCTCTCTCCCAATCGCAACCTGGAGTTGGCGTGTGCCTGTTTGCTGGGTTTCATCTCCAGCCATACTTTTGCCCCAGGGGGAATCCATTGTTTCAGCATGAGAGCCGTCTCATTTCACTGTGATTTGTTTACTCGGCTAATGGGCGCGCCGCTCCTTTGTGGAGCATCGTCGAGCGTGACGGTGCCGCGCTGCACCACGCAGCATTGTGAGCGCGAGACGAACCCCCCCTCCCTGACACATTTGATATCAGAACGGCTTTCATGCTGGATTTAATGACTCTTCGCTGGTCGACGTAATTGTACTTTCAGATTTTTAATAAGAATTTTAACATAATAAGGGGAGGGGGAGGCGAGCGATGTCGAGAACGGCACCCTTTACAAACGTGCTCCTTTTTAGATGTGATAATAATCGTAATTATGAAGATAATGCGCTCTAATTGCAAAGAGGGGGTGAAATACTTTTTATTTCTTTTCTCCCCCCCAACGCTAATCCCGGCGAGCGGCACTCCCCCCGCTGCCGCCGGCAACTCTTGCAACAGGTTGCGTCACACATTAAAGAAATGTTTGAGCGCACAAACAGGGCGGTGTTCTGATGGAGCATCGGAGGCAAAATATTTACAATCCAAACAGAAGTGACGGGTTGTCACGGCGATCGCCTGACGGGGCTGCCAGGTCCGTGGGCGGACCTTCCATTTCTGGACGGACCCCCTGGTGGCCAGGAGCTGCCATGACACCCCTGGGGCAACTCAGCCAATCAATATACCAGGGTGTCAAACTCAAGGCCCGCGGGCCCGTGAACAGGTTAAATCTGGCTCGCAAAGCTAAAAGAAACCAGGTTTCAGGGGTAAATTGAACAACAGGTACATGAACAGGAGTTAATATGTCACGATTTTGCCCGTCCAGTACACTTGAGAAGCAATGGCATGCAGTGAGGTTCATGGCTGGTGAGGCACTGACATCATCACAGTCAGATTTACAAACATATAAACCCTACAGAGTAGCTTATTCACCATTTTATTGGCAGCAGTTAACGTGTTTTGTTTAAAATATCATATCAGCATTCTTTACATATACAAACTATAGCATAGAAAAAAAGTACATTTAAAAAACATGGTTATTATCGCCTATCTTTACTCATAAATGAAGTCCATGCACCGCTTCTTCTGAAGAAAAGCATCAAAAACTTGCTTGTAGAATTCTTCCTTATCCGTCTTCAGTTTTGAAAGTCTCTCTGTCTCAATGGAAATCACTGCCAGTGAAGCCAGTCGTCCTGTTACGACTATACGTTTGTAGTCTTTTAAGTGCTGAGAATGACAGCTCCACCAATGCTGTCGTAGCCGGAACAGTGACCACCAGCAGGTGCAACTTTGTCGCCTCAGGAACAGTTTGGATGAGATTCCTTCTGGGCCAGAAAGTTGAGAAGCTGCCCAGGAGATTTACATTCAAACACGTTACACTTGTTGACGAAAAACAATATACACATCAGCTAAACGATGGAAATTTAGTTCATATATAAAAAGTATTTTAAAATTTAAATAGTGACATACACAGAGACAGCAATACAGTTTCAGTGCATAGCATCCCAGTACAGTTTGCATAATCATTGTGCAATCCATAGTGGGCTCAGCTGGTTGCTGTGCCATCGCACGTCCCTTCTTGAACGGTAAATGTGATTTTTTTTCAGCAATTGTGAAAAAAAAACTAAAAATAGATTTGATAAGTGGAAAATAACTTTATAGTACAAATAACTGAATAAATATAACCATTTAATTTATACCTTTATACCTGGACGCACAACCAGGTACTAAAATGTCTTGCAGCGGTGCTGGAAACTCGCCAGATGAGCATGAGCGCTCTTCCTCCCCGTCATCCTGTTGGCACGCAACTCCATTCCTGCGGGAGGGGAAAGCCAGCCTCGCCCCCATGAGAACTGACCTTGGGCGACTGGGCAGTGCACGGGACTGGAAGCTGCTGGCGGACCTGGACAAGAAACTTTGCTTCCCAGCTGAGATTGCATCCACCAACCTGCGACCAGACCTCGTTCTGTGGTCATCGTCACTCAGGCTCGTCTACATCAGTGCCCTGGGAGGGTGCAGTGGAGGAGGCCTGTGAACAGAAGAAGATGAGATATACTGAACTGGATGTAGATGCCCAGCAACAAGGCTGGAAAGCGAAAGTTCGTCCAGTGGAAGTAGGCTGCAGAGGTGTCATAGCCACTTCAACATCGAGGCTACTCGGGGGGATGGGAGTACAAGGATGCGCCCACAGACAGGCAGTCAAGGACCTCTCCAGGGCTGCTAAGAGCGGGAGCCAGTGGCTGTGGTTGAAGAGAAAAGATCCAGCTGATGGCATCTAGGGAGTGAACTTGGCACGCTGGGATTCACTGCTGAACCCTCTGGAGATGTCGTGGGCCAATCAGCGAAACGTCCATGAAGGAGGGTGCTCACTTGACAACCCGAATAAAGCCATCGCTCACTTGAACCCACTGAGTCTCATATGTGCCTTAGGTATGCTTTTATCAAGGGATATTAACACCTAGTCCTACACAACAGATCAGATTTTTTTATTTTACTTTTTTTTTTTTTCATTATGACGGTTGAGGCCCATCTTCCCCTGCCTCTACTGACTGCACGTCATTGTTGAGAAGGGATTTTCCTCCATGTGGCTCCTGAGTATAATGAGTTTGACGCCCCTGCAATATACGATATTGTGTTTAAGCTCGGGACGAGACAGGGAATCGCGAAGGAAGGAAACATTCATTCGTTCATCCATGTTTGCTGCAATTATCTTGGGGGCAATCTCAGACAATCTCAGTAACCAGAGAGGCAAGAAGCGGGGTTTAGCTAGGATGAGTCAATCATAGCCATCCAAGTGTTCGCTCCCACGAGGAAGCTCGTTGAAGCAGCAACTAGCCAAATAAAATAGCCCCGTGTCTGCTGGTCTTTGAAGGTCACATGACCTTCTCAATCACCTGACCCGGAACAGGAGGTAAGAACCGCGAAATGAGGAAGAGATATGCGGCGAGTGTTCAGATGTCAGGTCCGTCCTTCATTATCGTTAACAAACACGGTGGCTTCACACTCCGATTGGCCGGCCAATCCCCCTGGAGTCGACGCTCCGCCAGTGAAACCAACAAGCATGAAATCATTTGCAAGCAACCATCTCCGCTTCCTGACTCATTAAGGACTCCGCAATGGCCCAAGATTCCATTTTCAATCAGTGGTCTGCATGATGACTGTGGCATGGCATGCTAACGCTAAGGCTCGCCGTCATCGGACGGTGCTCGGGGGGAGGGGGCCGCTATCATCCCTCCCACCTTCTCCTCTTGCCACAGGGGGCACCAATGAGCAGAACATCAACATCTGACTTGTTTCCCCTGGCCTGCCTCCCGACGGCGCCTGTTTTTCTGGATCAGGCCCAGGCTCAGACTTTGTTCTGGATGGAGATCAAGTGGTATTTCCCGCTAAAGAACTTGGGTGAACTTTTTATTTATTCGAATCTGCCAACCTGCTCGTTTGCTCATTCACCGCTGCTGCGGAGCCAAAAGCTAAACTCCAAAGGCTTGGGACTGCGAAGCTGCTGGAACAGCGCCCTCAGGTACTGAGTTGGTCCACCGCTTGCCAAGCGCCCGACACTAGACCCCACCTGCCAAAAGTGCGACGGCGACATCACATCGGCACACTTTGTGCCCTGCGAGCAACGGTGCCAGCTTGGCCGTCAGCGAGAGGGAGCCACGGGGAGCGGCTTCCGCTGCATCGATCACACACCTTGACCACTGCCTGCGACCATTGTTTTGTTTATAGAAAGCTGGCCGGCCACCGCCTTCATCTCAATAAAGAGGGTCATTGGGCTGAATTAGCTGTATGACTGGCCTTTAGAGCTGCTGTCGATGCCATTCTTACACACACACACATATGCGTGCACACACACACACGCACTGGAGGGCTCTGTGTGAGGACAATGCAATCCAGCTAGTTCAGACACCACAAAAGGGCACTGCATTAGAAAGCTGCGCCTCCACTGTGTGACCTTTGGCAGGACAGCTGGATCCCTGCCGAACCCCCTGCCGGCCCCACCACCTCTCCAACCGAAGAGAGCCTAAAACCAAAGAACAATCTGAGACCGGTGTCTCAAACAGGAAGTGATCTGAGTGCAAGCGGCAGCGCCTCACCTCCTGACAAACATCCACTGGAATTAGCTGACTGGGTACATTTACAGTGATCTAAATGTACGGTGAGATCTGGAAGGCAGTGAAGAAGACATATAAATAGATGGGGATTACGGCCCATTTAGACATTGTTCCCTCGGAGAACCCAGCTTTGGAACCGCATTCTTGCCTTGACGTGGGAACGGAGGATGAAAGAACGTCCCGCTCTTAATTACAGAGAGAAAAACAAATCCTGGCCCTAAACCGGTGAGTCATGAGGGGATGAAGAGGAACGCTGAAGCCTGCGGGGGTGAAGTGGGGTGGGGGGTGCTCCGAGAGCCTAAAATGGGATCATCTTTTTTCCCATCATTTCAAAACAATCCGGCGCCATTGGCTCCAACATGGCGGACGCACCGCCTTCTCCTGCAGGATCCAAGGCGCAAAACCAGACAACAATGGGTCACTCCATTTTGACCAGTTGATACGGGAATGCTGGCACAAAAGCAGGGCTCCACCATTGCTAATGGACACCTCGTCTGGTTTCGGACTTATTCAGAGGGAATAATAACACAGTTATAACACTGTGATTAGATGAATTGATGGAGTATCCGCAGGCTGTATCATCGCGAACTTGTAGCGTAGCTTGAATTATAGGCTTGTAGAATGAGCCTCCCTTGCTCTCCTGTTCTATTTTACACAGAAAAGTGCCGGACGTGCAAGGGCTAATTAAAAGGCACTAACCGCTGGGTGGAAGGTCAAGTCGTGTTTCATCCACTTGAGATATTTCAAGTTCTTTTATCTTATTTTCTGAATTATTTGACCATAAGAAAGGATATAAATAAGAAACGGCGGAGGACCAAGTGCAGATCCCTGGGGAACGCTCCATCGTTAGAACACAGGAGCCAAAGCTGTCTTGTAAATTATTTAAAACGCACAACTTTCATCCAGGAGGAGCAAAACTCTGAGGAGCTCCTGCCCAGTGATAATCAGAATCGGGATTTTGAAATGGTTTTCTAGTTTACAGCAGTGGTGGGCGTAGCCATCACATCAGCTGGGCGGCATCCATTGGTTGCTGCAGAGCTACTGTTTTTGAATCATGCCATTCTTGTCAGGGTTGGGCTCACAGAGAGCAAGGACATTCGGCAGGCGTGCACCTACTGGACTGCCACATCCCTCATTATTAAGGTGCTAGTACTTTTTGCCAAGCCGCCCGTGGCCTGACTGGGCTTCCCTGGTCGCCTTCTGGCAGTGCCGTTTGCCTAGCCATCCGTGATCTGACCAGGCTTCCTCCCATCGGTGTATGCTAGTGCCTTGCATCTCGTTGCCTGCTCCAGCCCTGCACCTCCCTTACTCGCTGCACGTTAACTTGCTGTTCTGAACCCAGTCTGTCTGGCAGTTGAGTGCAATGTTTGAGTGTCCTCCCTCAAAAACCCTCTCACAATTGTTTGGATTCCAGTGACGGCGCGGAAAGGAGGTTTGGCGCCACCCAGTGGCATGGAACACCTCCCTCCAGAGGGCCCAACAGGTGCGGGAATTTAAGGAGGGGATTAACGGATCTCATTTCTTCCCCGCAATTCTGCAGAACGTGAGTCTGGCAGACGCAGGGTTCTGGAGATTTGTGGTCGCAGGTGTGACGCCAAGCCGGCCGCCGTACGTTCTATTTAGGTTTGTTCTGCAGTGGAACCCGCCCCCCCTCGGCGGAACATACCCATATGCCGTCGAACCCCAGAATAAAACGCTTTGGTTCTCCAATCAGAGTTCTTCTCGGTATATTAACAGACCGTCATGCTGCAGCTCTTGTGGACCTCGTGCGGCCTCCAGGGTGAAGTAGCTTAATCGGAGAGGAGTAGCTGCGTCTGCTTTGCATAAGACATTAGGCGAATCCGACGCAGCTGTCTTAGCCCGACACGCTTCTGTCCTTCTAAATGGAGCTCGGTGTCGTTGACAGATGACGGAGTCTGTCGTTGACATCATCATCGTCATCGCCATCATCATCATCATCATCACCACCGCAGTCGTCGTCAGAGTCATCCTCATGTGCCCCCCCGCCACCATTAAGCCACGTCTTCTGTCTTCCTTTTCTTGGAATGCATATCAACAAATTACGCAGCACCATGAATTATGGATCGAGTTAACGAGTTACAAATGGGCACTTAGGAGGTGCGAGATGGTTCCAGATTGGGGAACCGCCCGGAACATTCAACGCTTCTTAATGTGGGGGGCCAATCTGGGTTGGAAGCCTGCAACATGTTTACAAGGAAAAACAATTAGCAGGGAACCAGATGGAGTTTCGGCACCCCCTACTGGCAGGAGGACCCCGCCACAGGTGACACAGGATTCTTCGGATTTGACAAGTTGGGGTAAACAAATCCAGAGGAACGTTGAGAAACAGCAGAACCAAAAACGGGTAAAGAAGATGGACCTTGAAGGGCACAGAGCGGCCAGGAGGTATCCTGAGCTGGAAAGACAAGTTCTGAAAGGACAAAACCCAAAGTAGCTCTCATCTCAAAGTGTACCCTGTTTCATCTGACAGTATTGGCTTTCCATGATCTCCTACATCAGTTCTCCACAGGTTCTCCATCTTCCTCTTGCTGTCCATAAGCAGTCAGTCGGTTCATTAAAGTGGGTACTTGGCTACTTGAGGTAGACGGAACAAGTACTGGGGATGATGAGTTCTTCCTTCCCACAATTTTAATGACGATGATCTCTGGCCATCTTTGAAGTCAGCCCCCTTTGGCCAGTCTTAATAGATAAATTCATTAAGACCAATTCATCAAATTGATATTTTATTCTCCTTTTGATTCTACTTTTTTCTAATCGTGTGTATATTTCAAGATGTTCTTTTTGAGCAGTGTTATTCTTTATTTAATAACATATTTATATCTCGGGGTTTAAGTCCTTGCTGAATCCTGCTGATGTTGCTTTGTGTGTGCGCGCATGAGTGTTTGTATTTGTAGCGCCTCTGTCATTCCTGGTTAACGGTGTTCATGTCGGATCTTTGATCTGAAACATGCTCCTTTCTTTGTCGGATTGAGAACCGTGTTCACCTTTAAAGAACAGACAGAACATGCAACGCCGGATTTTCACACACACTCACTCTCACACTCACACACACACACATAAAACATGCATTGAGCAACATGTATCTGACTGTTACTTGAGTAGTAATTACTCTGAGCACCTTCACCGCAGCTGGTCCATAGCCAGGGCCAGGACCAGCGTCTCTTGGCTAATCCTGAAATAGGTTAATTTATCCCACCATCACCCGGCCGTTGACCAATCAGCTGATCCCTCAGGTCACATGACTGACCCATTTGATGGTAAGATCCACAGAGGGATGCAACCAACTGGATTGTCTCATGAAATTGGGTATATTCACACCTATGTGAAAATGTTTCACACACACATTCTAGCCACCATCTTAGATCCAGAAGAGATTCATAGCTCGTAAAGTGTTCTGATCCAACCAGGAAGTGACACAATAACTAGAATTTGTACCTGGAATCTTCTCGCTTCTTATCACCTCTGGACCACCTCTCTCGACCACCTGTGGTCGAACCTCCAAGGTTGGCTTTGTTGGCTTACGACGAGAACGCAGGTTCTTCAGCAATCAGCTCCAGCATCTTGCAGCCATGTCTATAACTTCAGAGACCATGGCTTCACTGATTCTTGATTGGAAAATGGATGAAAGTCTTCTGCTCTAAAAGTGGTATAAAAGTGTGTTTGTGTATGTGTGAAGCAGGGCGAGGCGCTGAGGACCATCGGTAGGGAGAACATCTGCTCGCCATCAGCCACAGGGCTCCGGCCATGAGCAGGACAACAGATGGTGAAGAGGCTTCGACACAATGGGAGCACTGACACACACACACACACACACACACACACACACACACACACACACACACACACACAGACACAGACACAGACACAGACACAGACACAGACACACACACACGCGTGCACACACACACAGACACACACAAACACACACAGAGGTAAGAGGTGCAACAACCGGCTTGAAATTCAGAGCAGCCCATAAGTGAATCCATTCCAGGAAGTATCCTACACCAAATTCTACTTTTGTTTTCAGTTGTCATGGCAACCGTTGTCATGGGAACCTCTGAGCTGAGTGTCTTGACGGCAACATGACATCATCACAGTGGAGTTTTCAGGGCGACTGCCTGAGTGAGCCTCTCTGTGTGTAACAACATAATTAGTCATTATTTTTATGATTGCAAATGAATTACCGAGCTCACACACCCATCAACACACATACACACCATCAGAACTAATGGTAAAACAAATTGAAACCCTGAGTGAAGACCGCGACACCGTCCCATCTAATGTGGCATCATGCCGCTTTTGCATGTACTCTAGCGCCTGCCACCACTGCCTCCCTGAAGCTCCAGCCCTTCCAGAGGGAAATTGTTCATTCCTTCACATGACCATTGAGATGTGGGCACGGGCGGCAGCACGCCGACCCCACAAGTCCCACTGCCCCCACCAAAAACATCTGTGTTCATTTTCCTCCCTTTGTTTTCCCGATTGGATGGGATGGCTTGTCAGGAGGCGGCTGATAATAGGAGAATAAGCAGGCGTGACGCTCTTATTTAGACAACCTCTGCGCTGTCGCACTTTGTTCGAAGACGGCGGCGGGGGGGTTAAAAGGCGGCTGTTGAATCCTATTGGCTGCGCTGCAACTTCAAAGAGGTTATTTGTCATCATCCAGATTTATGCCGTCATTCAGGGACATTTATATCACTTTAAGCTCTTTGGGTGGCGGGCAGACAATCCACACGCCCCCTGGGACCCCCCCCTCCTTCCCCACACTCTTTCATTTACCCCCTCTTCCCCTGATACCACCCTCCCATCCTTCTGAGGAGTAAAACTGTAATGACTGTTGCTGCTTCAGAGGGCACACGTGGCAGCACTAGAGCAAAGTGTGTATGTGGGTTTTTGTGTGTATGCGTGCGTATGCACGCACATGAGCTCCTGAAAAGCCTTTTTTTTAGTGGAACAAGAACAAGAAGGTCTTTTCAGCCTTGAGTGCGGATGTGTGGAAAGGCTCGGCGGCCCTTCCCCAACGGCACTGCTGTAGATCTTCTGATCACCAGGAGCAAACTAGAAACGCAAATCCCACGATCTCTGATCTTTGGACCAAAAACAAAGTGGCCAAAATGAAAATGCATAAAAATCCACCATCAGTTCTTCTGTGAAAATGTGCATTAAGGCACGGGTCGATGCTTCTGAGGGCCCTGGCTGATTCCCGGAGCTGTACATCATCAGAATTGCGAGGACAAAAAGGAGGTGAGAGAAGGTGGCGTGTCCCCCTCGAAACAAACACCTCAGCGCCGGAGGAAAGAAGGTCATGTCTCCTCTCTGTGATGGAGGAGCCAAGACAAGTCCAGATGAAGAGCATCTGGACGCTGGCCCGCTCGTTATACCGTAATTACAGTGTCTTAAAGCTAGCGTGTTGTCGAGGCAATCCCCGGGTCAGCGCATGCCACTTTGGGAGACATCCAGCAGCACAGTTGTTCCGTTGCCATGGAAACATGACAGTGTTTCCACCAGGGATTTTACATTAAGACATGACTCAAAGACACACGCACACACACACATAAAAACAGAAACATTGATTTGTCAATACAGACAATTTGCACAATAATTGTGGACATACACACTTACAAGTTCATCCTGACCGCTGCTACCCGAACCACAGCCAGAGGTAACCATGGTGACAAATGGCAGCTCTGCTAAGACGAAGGGCAGAAAGTGGCGCATGGAGGGGGCGGGACTAGATCACAGTTCGCTCAGATGTCAAAGGTCAGGTCGCCGTCGGTGGGGACAATGTTTGACGCAAGGCCAACACAAACCTGGAACACCACAGACAAACAGAACACACCCCCACCAGCGTAAACAGCTCTGGCACCCTCGGGATTCTGTGAACCCCGCAACAGGCACTGTCATGTGAGAGCCAGCAGTGGGTGGACCAAACAGGTTCTACATACAGAACCCCCCAAACAGCCACAGGCGGTGTGTATAAAGGCATGTGTGTGTGTGTGTGGGGGGATTGGGGGATTGGGGGAGTGCACGTGTCTGCGTGGGGGGCATATAACCCCAAATCAAATCATCTCCCTATAAATCCTTTCATCACGAATGTCACAGGAGAAAAAAAGGCATTTCTGCGTGTGTGTGTTTGAGATATTTACACAGGTGGGGTCACGGTATCACTGCATCTCCATTTACAGCAGACAAGTGGGCGTCAGTCCAAGATGGAATCAATAAAAGACAATTAGGGCGGGAGGATTCAAGCAGAGTGTGAGCGGGCAGACAGACACACACACACACACACACGCATACTCACACACCCCTTCGTTTTAGCCTCTGCGACAGTTTAACCTGCCAGTGATGACAGCACGGAGCAACGGCGCATTAAGGGGCAGGGTTTCAGGGTTGCGAGGTCACGTGATGCATCTTGAGCCAATCGGATTCCTGGTCTTTTATCTCTCGATCTGATTTGCCTCTCACAGAATTAAGTTCTAATAATTGCTCCCTGATCCTCCATCACTTCTGGTTGTCAGTGACTTTTGACCAATCACGGACCGGCCCTCACTGGCCCAGGCAGAGTAAAGGCCCGAATCCTGCAGGTAAAGTCAGTATTCCGCCTCCATGTTCTTCATCTGGTTCTTCGTGCCACCATGCCTCCCCAGGGTGGTCTCAGCGAGGATAATGTCCCCCCGGTTCGCCGTTTGGGAGCGGAACAAACAGGCTTCTAGCTGTAACTGGGGCTGTTATTAACGCCTCCATTCCAGAAGGGTGCTACAGCTGCCAATCAGGGAGCCCGGAAACATCCTTTCTGCTCATCTCTGGAGGACTTCTCTTCATACCTTTTCAGTGATTCTAAGGTCCATCTCCAAACACAAATAACAAACTCCTGGAAGCAAATCAGAAATAGAAGGTTAAACTTGTCAATGCACTGATGGGTACCATGAAGGAGGGTGATCAGCCAGCGCACCTGGGCTGGAAAACCAACTTCATCGGCCTCCCTGCGTGGCTGTTTAAGCCTGTCCAGTGTGATCCAATCCCAATCCCAATCCCAATCCCAATCCCAATGCCCATCCATATCCAGCACAAAATCCTTAGGGCCTGTCTCAAGAACCCAAAATAGGCCATCATTTAGGGGTTGGAGAGGTGAGCATCATGTCACACAAAAACAAAAGCTGACATGAGTTCTCTGGGAACAAAAGACCATGGAAAGCAGTGGTGAATGGTGCCAGGGACTCAAGCCCAGTTTGGCAAAAAAACTTAGCAGGTCTTTAGGAGACAAACACAACCCAAACACAATCCAAGGTAAATGGTCCACCCAGTTGCCTTAGGATACCTCAGCAAGCAGCGTTGCCTTGAGTGACTGCGGAACCGTTCACAGAAACCTGTCCGAGGTGATATCTAACCTGGCGCTAAAACGGTCGGCCCAGTGGGGAAGAAATGTCATGCTACATCCGAGGATGTCATGGAGGACAGCCTTTGCCCACCTGGTGGTCCGATCCACCATTGTGAGCAGGTGTGTAAAACACTGTAAAGGAGGTAGAGGGTCCACCAGGTCGGCATGTACATGGTCAAAATGCCTTGCTAAAATCAGAAATGATTCGAGGGGCAACCAAACATTCTGGTGAGCCCTGGCAGACTGGCAAGCCACAAATGCACCCGCCAACCCTTGACATCCTTGTGGAGCGCAGACCAAACAAACTTGGTACTCACCAATTTTACAGACACCCTTACCAGGGTGCAAGACAAGAGGGAGTGCATTGAGTCAAAGATTTGACGGTGCCAGGGCACTGCAATCACTCTGTGAGGATGGCCAGTGGAGATATCACAGTTGAGGGCAGGACAACTTTCCTTGACCACCGCATACTCTACCTTGAGGCCAGTGCATGCCGACCCAAGGGTTAGAAACTCCGGGTTGTTGGGCAAGTCAGCAGCCATAGCTGAGAAACCCACCTTGACTCCAGCAAAAGCATGTTGTTCACAAAGTCTATGGCTGTGCTGTCTCTGAAAACAGCAGACAGACTGTACCTCCACAGCAGGAGTCGATTTCAGGCGACAAATCTACCCTATTGGGGGGGGGGTTGGTCACACAATAGCTGCATGGCGCACTGTGTGGACAGCTGGTCCAGCATCATGGTGACCAAAGAGTATCTGGATCCGCCACGGAAAATGCCACGCGTGAAATGCCACGCAGGTGAGAAAGCGCTTCATCAAGCTGGAACCAGAAGGCTGTGTCTTGGGACTTGGGGCGATGTGGTCGAAGTGAAATCATATACTTTGTGTGACTCAAACATTCCACATCCTGCCACATTGGTAACCCCGTTTTGAACATAAGAATGGAGGTGAAGGCGGGTTTAAACTTTATTCCTGAACTCCTGAACCAAAACTCACAAGGAACTGTGGGTCCTATCGGGTGAGAGGCACTGCCGTTAGTGTCCGCCACAGAACAAACCAATGTTTTCAATCATCACGTAACAGTCTGTTACCAGACCTTCCACGCAACCAAATTCCTGGTATGTTTGGACCCTCAATTTGTACATATTCGATACTGGTCCAGTTTTTCAAGGTGACACATTTCACTGACAGAGATAGCTGTGCCAAATTGGCCACTGAAAGGAACCCTCTCTGTCAAGAAGCTCCTTTCATGAGGGTGGCGACATCATTGTTAATTCCCGTCATTGCCGCTCGTTATTATAGTCCGCGCCTGGTCTTCATCCCGGAGAATGTTGGAGCATAAAGCCAGGGGTGTCTGAAAGGTTCCTGTTCTGTTCTCCCACCCCACCAGTCAGAGGAGGCCAGCTTGACGATAATGAACACCGTGCTCATCCAATGAAAGGGATTATTCTTTTCAATGCCGTCAGAGTGGTGAACGACTCTATCAACGCGACAAAGTGAATTACCCCCATGTATAGGAGACCCAGGCGCCGGCCAACATCAGTCTTCTGCTCGACGCCGACCGTCAGATCAGATAGTGGCGCGTTCGCATTCAAGCCGCAGGGGTACGCGCTCGCCACCTGGATGGCGTATCAGTGACAAAGCCGGGCTTATAGCGGCATAATAATGTCATCCATATGTAAGCAGTGGAGGTATTGTGTTCTTTGCTTCACCCACACCCCTCCCCCCACCATAATCCGATCCCCGTGAAGGAGCTTGGTGCAAGCGGTGAAATACGGCTTTACGTTCCGAGACACCCGGTGGCAGAGATTTATCACACAGGATTTATGGTTCCTCTATTCGCTGATGGAGGAGTGGAGATGCGGTGGCGGCAAAGGGGGGCCACATAGGTTACTGTAACATGACCTCACATACTTTTCTTCATGTTGTTAGTCTGGAACTTCCAGCAGATTGTGGAACAACAAGGATGGTGTCCATCTTTGAGGCCACTAAGATGTTCAGGAGCAATTTCCGGTGACAGTGGGAGCTTGTTGCAACTGCAATAGTTCCTATTGGGTATCTTCAACTCTCGGTAGGGGATCTGAGCCAATCACAGTGGTATCTGGCTCAAAGGTGGGGCTTAGCTTGTTAATCAATCGACCATGCATTCCCTCTTTACTGACCCAAATGACTGTGGCAGGAATACGGACCTGGGGAAAACCCAGTCATCCATCAACACCAGTCATGACACCGGGTGCTATCAGATCAGGTCATGTGACCTTCACTGGCAGGTCACTGATTAAGACCACAGTCATCACCTGCCTGGAGATCACCTCCACAAGCACTCGTCAGCTTGAATGACTATTGGTCCCTCGCATTCGCTCTGACAATCATGCAATGCTTTGAGAGGTGGGTAATGGACCACATCAAGGCCTCGATCCCTGCTGACCTAGAGCAATTCACCAATAAAACTAGCAGGGGCCCTGAAGACACCATCTCACTCCTACTCCACACTGTTCTAGCACACCCAGAGAACCTCAACACCTATGTGAGGATGCTTTTTGTTGACTTCACCTCCATCTTTAGCACCATCCAGCCAGGCAAGCTAATCAACAAGGCAATTCAACTGGCCTGGACCTTCATCGCTGTAGTTGGATAAATGACCTTTTCTTTGACAGTGTTGGGGTAAATGAGCTGTCCAAGTCTCAACAGTCACCTCTCCAGGTTGTGTACTCTGAACTCCTACACTCATTTTTCAGACACGACTGCACCCCCATTCACAACACACACACACTAACTATATCTACAAGTTTGCGGATGACACAGACATGGTAGACTGATAGCAACAACGATGAGGCAGTGTCCAGTAAGGAGACCCAGGACCCCACATCCTGGTTAAGGCACAATGACTTGGCCCCACCAGCAGCGAGACTATGGGGGTTGTCATGGAATAAAAGATGCACAGGAACACATCACATGCCAATCTGGCAATCAATGGTGTGCAGGTGCGGCTAGCTGTTCTTGCCTAGCATCCCTCTGACTGTTCCTGACCAGGTTTCCTCTCTTGTCGGTGTACACCTGGTCCCAAGTCTCTGGTTTCCCTAGTCCAGGGGTCGGCAAACTTTAACACCCAAAGACCCATTTGGACCAGGTTTCCACGGAAAAGAAAACTCTGGGAGCCACAGTTACTTTTTGACATCTAAAATTAAGGTACCACAGTATATACTGCTTTTTCATATTTTGCCTACCTGCATGAAAGTCTCGACAAATTGACGGCATCTTGGCGGGTATACTGGCTTCCGCAAGTGTGACGTATATTTTGAGCCTCCAAAAATAATAAATGTAATTTTATTTTAATATTTTAAGATCACAACAATCTTCCAATTTAGTACCAAGATAAAAAAGGAACTAACACAAATAAAATACGCTTCAATTAAATGCTTGTAATTCATTTTACCAAGCCACTCTGAGCCGCAGTGTAAGGATGAAAGAGCCACATACGGCTCCGTAGCCGCGGGTTGATGACCCCTGCCCTAGTCTGTACATGCTGGTGCATGCCTAGTTGGCTGTTCCTGCTCTATGTTCCCAGGATCCACAACTGGTCCTCTTGACCATATCCCTCCGAGTGGGCGAGGTGTTCCAGGTGAACCCTGCAGCTTCAGGAGTCCACCACATGACAAATGGCCTAACTTGAAGATGACTGGGTTGTAGGCAGTGTAGGCAGGCGGTTCACTTTACAGGCAGTTGGACAATTACTATGACTTTCCTGTCAGCAGTTAATCCCATACACGCTTGCTGCTCCTGAGCATTCATCCATGGATAGAACCCTTGCTCCTTCACCTGAACAGGGGAACAGAGGCAGTTGTTTCCCTGTTCACCCTAGTTCTGCAGATTTTGACCAACATACTCCTAGCCAGAGTGCAGTTCCCAAGTCTAAGTCTGTGATCCGCCAACCGCCAGTCCGTGCCTTCTGCGCCACAGAATCCTGCTGGGAACATGGCCCAGAGGTAGGGCTGGGCAAGGAACCATCCCATCCACCCGTTTTGAGAAGGCTCAAGGGGCAGAGGCAACTAGTCCAGAATGAGGTGACAGCAACAGTGGAGCAGAAGAGATCCAGCAGAGCAGTTTGGATTAGACAGCAAGACACCTGGACAAGATGGGAGCAAGTTGCAGAGAGAAAGATCTCATGGGCTGAGCTCTGGGGGGCAGAGCCACACCACATCAAGTTATTGGTCCAGGCTGTCTGATTGACCTCACAGCCCATCCAACCTGCATTTTATTGACACACCAGGATGCCCCCTTTGCCAGAGAAATAGGACCCTCAACCACGTGCTAAGTTGCTGCCCAAAAGGTCGGGGGGAACACAGAAACCAATAGCATCATGATCAGGTGTTCAATACCATTGCAGAGAGCATCTGTAGTGGCATTGGCAGCTGTCTGTGGTCAAAACCCATGAAGAGGGCAATCAACTTCAGTGCAGGAGAGAAGCCAATAACACAGAAAGCAACATCAGGGCTTCAACACTGCACAGGTAGTGTCAGTGGACTTGGGCAGTCAACTCAAGTTCCCCCCAGTATGTTGCTAAGACTACCCTACGACCTAACATCACTCTGATGTCAGAGGCAACAAAGAATGAGGTCCTGCTGGAGCTCACTGTGCCAGATACTATGGTGCAGCAGAACGCCGTCCACTTGTCACCTTCTGATTTGAATGATGAAAGCACTTCTGAGAACAGGTTTGAAGAAGAAAGAAAGAAAAAGAAAACAGGATGCTGCAAGCAAAGTGGACAGAGATGGTCTTGTTTGAGTGCCTCCTCATTGGAGATCAACAAAGGATAGACCCGACTGTGGGGTAGAGGTGAGTTCTGCCTTCTTTTAGACCTTCAGGTTAACGGAAGAATCAGGGTCCTTCATCTGGAGGCAACCTTCCTTGAATATAGCAGTCAACCGCTTCTCGCTTTGGGGCCGACAAAGAATAGACCAGACCAAAGCTATTAAGTAGTCCCGGGGACAATGGGACAACCTGGTAGTGAAGAGTGTTAGGCTCATCACCAGAAATGATGCCTTGAAGATGGTTTGCAGTTCATCTGCACAGCCGTGAGTGTCATGGGGTTCACTTGCATGGGCTCTTCTAGCATGGCCCGGTCTGCTGCTCCATTGGTAGAGAGAAGCACAAGGTTAAAAATGCCTCCTGGCGATTCACGACCCAAATGGCCAACTGGATGAATTTCTTCAGGCCCAGACAATATTTAAACGGTCAATAGTTTCAGCTGAAGAGCTGGATCCAGTCCTTGGTGATACGAGGTTCCACCATCAACTGAAGCAAGAGTACAGAACTTGATAGTATTCTATGATGCTAGCACCCCCCCAGGAGATACAATACAGGTGGGTTTCGATGGAGTTGCCACCGACAGGCGAACCAAAACCTTCTGATAAGGTCAATGAAGTTGTCCACCAATGACAGAATGGGGTTCCCATGACACCAAATGCTCTCTGCCCACTAAAGCACTTATCCCAAGAGCAGAGAAATGACTTTGGCTATCACCAGTGCCAGAGAACATCGTAGGAGAAATCCATTGCAGGAAAATGGTGGCCCAGAATATGGAGAGAATTGACTCACAGGGCTCACAGTGGGCTGACTGTAGCTGGGTCTGTCGAAGCTCTGCCACCAGTTAGGCGATTGGGTCCAGTTCAAGAGCCTGAGGCCTCTCCATAGTCGTGCACAGTCTAGTAGCAGCTTCTTTATTTGTATTAATTGCTGGATCAACCAAAAATATCTCCTTATGCCAGAAAACTCTCCAAGGAATGTATTTGGCAACAAGACCAAACCATGTATCCCTGCTCATAGGCATTCCTGCTCATCTTTTAAAGGGAGTCAGGCAGGTGGAATAGATTAGCCAAAACACAAGACAGGGGTGGGTAGTTAAACAAATCCTAATTAGTTGGAGCTGGGCTGTGGCTGGCAAGTGGGTCGTGGTCAGCCTGCTGGAGCACAAAGCCATGACAACAAGGCTTTGACATGCACAGGTGCCCTGAGCTATGGATGAACTTGCATGGTTCTCCAGGTGCACCCCAAAGGAGAAGAAACAGCTGCAGGGGATCACTAGGGCTGCACAAGAATCACCAATTCGTGTAATCCTGCAATAGAATCTCTCTGACCGTTTGTCTTGGACACCCTCAGCAAGCTCAGGGTCATGAGGGCTTATTCCTCCTCTTCTTCCCCAAGACTGTAAAAGCTCTCCCAGAAGCCTGAGCTGATCTGCACACCTTGCATCTACATGCAGGGACGTTCTGCATCTTTACTCTGCTGCTATGCAGTGCAATATTTAGTTTGTATTTATAACTACTTAAACTTGCTGAGACGCCGATGCTGATGACTCATTAAGCCTCAGGCATGTTCTTCTGTCACTGATTCTGGCTTCGCTCTTGATTAGACAAAAAAAACAACATAGATCGAAATGGCTTTGAGGCACAAACGCCCGCAGCCTCCGCATAATCTGAATTAAAGCTCCCACAATCCCACCTGTAAGGTGCATCGATACACTGACGCTTTGCAGTTGAAGACCAAGGGCAGTCCGTCACTTCTGTTGAACCCCACATCATTGTTCATAACAAACTGAAACCACTACTCTATCACTGTGATGAGATAATTCCTGTACTCCTCCATTGACGGAACAGTTCCTTCAGCAACTTTAATTCTTTAATCTTCACCAAAAGCACACATTTGGCCGTCTGATGTGTTCCGGCCTAGAGTTCCTCGGGGCTGCAAGGGAATGCAGATGAGGTGGGTTCCCGAACGCCGAGCTCATGCAGAATATCCCTGAAGACCAGACTGAGATCCCTATTCACTACGGAGTAGAGTGGCCTCGGTGCCACTTTCCAGCCTTTGAACCCAACAAACCATGCAATCACGTCCATTTTGGTCACCAGAATCTTATTTCTGCTCCTCGTTGGAGATAAAGGCCAACGCAATCAAACACCACTTTAGAAACCATCTCGAGCACTCAGGGTCGGCGGCGCCTCACCAACCTTCCGATTACGTTTCCCACCAACTGATGAGCGTAATGGGGGGAGCAATAAGTACCTCCTCAGCTCACACTCAGTTTTGCTAATGCCCGAGTGTCCAGCTACTGTCCCAGGCCAAACGACACTCATCTTCACCAAAGACCCCAAGGAAGAACTATCGAGTCCAGACACTCTTCTCATTAGTGGCTGGACAATCAAATGGGATTAGGGGTGGCAGGCACTAGGAGGGCGGGGGGGCCACTTTCACATCAGTACATCATCATAACTCCCTTCGCTGTATTTCCAGCCTTCTTATCAGCTGCTGCTAACTCTGTGGGTGGACGAGCTCCTGCCTCGGCTCCACCAACAGGGTATCTCCACTCTGTGATTCACAACACAATATTGACAGAGCACCAGACCCCCAAATCCACTTTGTGGACCCTGCTCCAATGCATTGGCATTCAATTCAACAGTCATGTG
Source organism: Fistularia commersonii (assembly GCF_037954325.1). Lineage (NCBI taxonomy): Eukaryota > Metazoa > Chordata > Actinopteri > Syngnathiformes > Fistulariidae > Fistularia > Fistularia commersonii. Next base: position 487,883 of record NC_141310.1, read on the forward strand.
ACTCAACAGGAAGATCTGTCGAAAGTGAACCTGGAGAACGAGAGTACTTAAAGTGAAAACAGACCCTGTTTTTGACCACTTCCTATCCTGGCTAGCAGGTGAAGTATTACATGTATTAGTCACAAGATCCTACCAAGTGATTCATCCATCAGCGCTAGTATGTGACTGCCTGCCATCTGAGGCGGAAGTCACATGACCGTCTGAGACTCTGACACCGATGGCTATGGTTCTTCTATCATTGATTCTGGCTCGGCTTCTGACTGGACAACAAAACAAGCAGGGATTAAACAGGCTTTGTGACAAAAACTCCCGCAGCCTCATTCCGATCCGGATTAAAGCTCCTGAGTCCCACCTGTCGGGTCCGTCGATATGCCGATGACATCAGTCTGAGCACCAGTGCCTTACTGGCCAAGACCAAGGGCGCCGTGATTGACAACCTGTCCGTCATTCCTGTCTTACGTCCGAATAGCCCCTCGGACCAGGTGGAAACTTTACGTATTCCGGAACATGTTTTGTGCAGCTTTATTTTGAAAAGTACTACTTTTAGGACAAATAGGAATGTTTGACCTTCCTTTGACCTCCAGGGATGTAAACACTGTACATATGTGCAAGAAAGACAGTGAGGGCGATTGCTTATCCTGCACTCAAGGTCGCAGGGGATGCGGTGAGTCGCCCGTCAATCACGAGGCCACATATCCAATTTTCCCAAGAAGAAAATGGAGAACCTGGTCCAAGCCCACACAAAACATACAAACTCTACACAGAAAGGTCTCCTTGTCTGAATCAAACCAGGGTCCTCTGCGCTGTGATGTTGAAGCGCTAACCACTGCGCCACCGTGCCGCCCATAGTGGGAGTGCCATGCAAATAATGCAAATACTATCAAGGAACAGTAATCCGCAGTGATGTTACTAAAATGCAGTAATGGCTATATCCAACTGCCAGGAAATTATAGACTGGAAAAGTAGCAGTAACCTTTTCAAGCATGTACTTGCAGGAGTACGTGTAGATGCCGTCCCTGCGTTTGTTACAGCCCAAATGTCAAACTGCAGCAAACGAAGGAGTGAAAACTGCGTTGTGCTTAAGAAATACTCGCCCGGATACGTCTGAAAGGGTTGTGTGACCGGTGGAGAACCGAGTGGGCGGCGGAGAAAACCACAATCAGACGCTGCTCCTTAATGGCCTAACGATCACCTTGATGGTCAGTGGGAAAAACAAAGGGAAATGGAAGAAAAATGGCAGATTATTCGGAATATAATTGGTTTCTCCTTAATTAAAGCAGAGTGATTGCTTTCTTGATGCCGGGCTTCAAGATTAATGGGAGTCATGCTGGCGGTGTGTGTGTGTGTGTGTGTGTGTGTGTGTGTGTGTGTGTGTGTGTGTGTGTGTGTGTGTGTGTGTGTGTGTGTGTGTGTGTGTGTGTTTCCTTAAAGAAACACCGCTGGAGAAGCTCTTTGTCTCCCGTGTCATAAAGCTTGACCACAATTAACTCACCGGTGAAAGCTTGAATTTTAATGATTCAATCAGACAACACATCTTAACACCGAGCCCACTTGTATGCAATTAGAGCATAGCGTGCGGGTTGAAAGCGCACACTCACACACACATACACACACACTGGGAAGCTGATATCAAGTGAGTGGCAGATACAAATAATGGCTGTGTGATGTAAAAACAAGCTCCCTTAGAAAACGGCGTTAATTCCCAGCAGCATCTGCCGGCCCAGCTGTACGCAACGACTGCTGAGAACCTCCACCCTTTATCAATACGACTCCGAGATGTGAGTGTATCTGCGGCGAGTAGAGGAGTCTTCAGCGAGGCGGTAATGAAGGTCTCTCTGGTGGTTCGGCATGTAAACACTGGAGGAGTCTGAACTCTGGCAACAGCCATTCCCATTTGGCTCAATTAGGCCCGAAACTGAGACAATCAATGGTGCTGGCCTTTCTGCTGCATGCCTGTCGTCGGCGGCGGCAGGGCACTCGCTAAAAACGAAATGGGAATAATCAAAGTCCATAATTAGTTGGCCTGAGAGGGCATGCGACTGCGTTCTCACTTGGTTATAAACGGCGGCGGAGAATCCAAATAGCCTGGAGGAATGAGGGCTGAACAAAAACTGGCAGAGGCTCCACTCAGCGACAAAGCAAACACCCAGGGAGGTGCCAGAGAGGCACGAGAAAGGAATCAGCCATTTTTTATCTCCAAGATCGGGGGCGCCGAAGTTGAGAGTCTCAAGAAGAGCACATGATGTAAGCGATGAAGTATCGTATGTGCATGTGCAGTGTTTGTGTACACTTACCCTTTAAAGTATCTGTGGTCAGGGTAGTAGTCGGCAGTCTGTCTGGAGTGGAGGGCTTCTCAGCGAGCATCAGCAGGATCTGGACCAGAACACGTTGCCTGGAGACGGCGCTCCAGATCCCCAACCTCCAGCAGCCTTGCATCGGACGGTCAAGCCTGTTTACGTTTTGCTGGCGTGCGGTACTTTCAAAATAAAAGCCAGAAAAGTAACTGGCAGAAGGGTGCATTGAAGTAGATGTCAGTGAACCCAAAGCAACAGCAGGGAGCTCTCATTCTGACTCCAGCACCCCCCTATAGATAGGAGTAGTGAGTGCTTCATCGCCCGCTGGCTCCACAGCCGGGACATGGTGGGAGCCGGATGATGACGCAAAGGCCTCTTACACTTACAGTGTGGAACTACAAGTATGGCGTCAGTCAGTGAGGGAGAGGCGGCTGTCTGCAAGTGGGGGCCTGAGGAACGACCCATTCAGCACTCCTGATTGAATTATTCTATCCGGGCTCAAGCAGCCAGGGGATTAGCTGGATGTTAGCGGAGGGAGGTTCCAGGGGTCACGTTCCCACCAGACTCTGAGCTGAGCTCACTTACCGAGAGAGCACTAGCCCAAAATTATAGCGTGCTAACATACAGTAATAATGGGAGGAAGGAAGTGGAGAGCTAAGGAGCTGTGGCTGTGGATTCTGGATGTTGTAGTTTGCCTGTAAAACCAGTTTGGCTCAGAAGGCTCAGATTCCTGCCCTGACAGACTTTGTCCTCGTCCGGGTCGGGAATGAGCTCGCTCTCTTTCTGTCAGCTAAAGCTTTCCTGGCAGTGGGCGAAACCACCACTGCCTGCTCGGGGAGGGGTTACCTGGCAGCGGCCGGGGTCACGGCGCCCCCGGTGTCCTCGCAGAAGGGTTCGGTCTAATGATGGGCACGGTCGCCTCGGCAGAAACCATTGCCAGCTTGGCGTGTGAGGCTATTCAGCTGCCTTATTGAGGACCTCTCCTTACACACTGCCACAAACATTAGCCTTTGTCATTGAATTTCAGCCATAAACAAAAGGTATGTCCTTGAAGGATGAGGCCTCCGGTCAAAGCTTCAAAAGGTCATCTTCAGCAGTCGCTTCTGAACATCATCCAAGATAAAAATATGGAACCGAGACAGTTATGGCAACGGTCAAGAGCTCCAACCGCGTCGCTGATTTTCTTTTTGTGTCCGAGATGCTAAATTGGTTACTAAATCAACCCAACCTGACTCAACCAGGGGTCATCTGACCTCCACCAGAGCAACATCTGCTGCCGACCCCAAAATGAGAGCTAAAAGATTCTGTAAGTCATCAATTGTAACAGGAAAAGAACATTTAGGTGATGGAAAAGTACCTTGCCCATCTGGGAGTGAACCTCTGTGAACCGTTTTTCAGAGAACTTCGAGTGCTCCTAATATTCTGCAGGATTCTCAGGTGTGGAATCATCTAAGTTGAGTGGCAGGAGGTCATCTGGTTAACCTCTGAAAACGGGAGATGAGACATTGACCAGCATTTGGTTGCCAGGACACGGAAACATCCCAAAAATCGGAGAATGTTGGCAGAGAACTTAACAACGGTTATAAATCTCAGGGAGTGAAGAAGACCTCGCTGGAGGAAACATCTCCATCATTTGGTTCAGAGCTTCTTCGTTGAGGTTGTCGGTCCCGCCACTCCTCCTCTCTGATTGGAGGCCCAGGAAGACACCCACTAGGACAGACCAGTTATATCACTTACTCTGACATCAACCCAAATCCCCTCAGAGAACATCACCAAGTGGTTTGGCTCGACTGTCCCAGTTCCACTTCCTATTGGAGCTCTTCAAAACCAGAAAGTTAAAGTAACTGCAGGGGGCCCACAAGAGGTTCTGGTCCCCCCATGGTTTGGACCGACCTTACAAGGGTGCAAGGACAATGGTTGTGTGGTCTTCAGGGTGAGCGTCCCGGTCTCCTCGTCGCAATGGATAATGGAGTGACCTTACCTTTGGCAAGGTGCAAGGAAGCCAAGGACGAAGATTTGGGGTTCTGGGATATGGGAAGAACCTTGTTCTCCTTGCCACCACCATAAATAATGAAGTTCTTCACCTTGTTTATCTTCCAATCCAATATTTACTCCTTGTCAAGTGCATTCGGGGGCTTTTCATCATCGGGGTCCTCAGAGCGCCGCCGTCGTCCATGTTTGTCTCACCCGTTAATGTTTGATGAAGAATCACAACAAGAAGGTGGCAGTGGGGGGGGTTCCACCTTACTTTTCTTCTGCTATTGATGGTAATGGGGGTACCCCGGAGGTAAAGATGGGATGAATGGAACAAGGCAGGCAGAAGTAGGTCATTACTCCAGCGCTCTTATTACGAAGGTTCGACCCCCACGGGGCTCCCCTTCCATCTTCTTCATCTTATCAAATTCACACCTCCTCCAGCCTGCCTTGTTATTGGTTCTACGTGGTTTAGGATTTGGACTTGTCCTACGTTTCAGGGTTCCTTTATCATCAGGTACCAGAGCCACACTTCATTAGTTTATTCATTTGTTCGTTTTGAGACTGGGAGAACCTGGAAAGGAGAATCTGGAGACAACTTGAAAAGAACCCGGTGTAACACTGGTCAGAACCTTGAACCCTCCAGGCGAGGAGACATCTCCTGACGTTCCCCACATGAATATTGAATGGTCTGATGTCCCCCGCGGTGGTTTGTTTAGAAGGTTCTTGTCTTCTCGCTCTTACCGTTGGAACACAATGTGTTGAATCTTTAACGGGCGTCAGATTACACGGGAGACGTCCTGTGTAATCTTGAATGCGCTTCCCTGACGGAACATCTGCTGGTTCCTTGCCGCCTAAACCATGTTTACAGAGATAAGAGTAACCATGGCAACTGTAGGTCCATAGGACAGAAGGTTCTTCCAGGACAGGAACGGCGGTGATCTTTGCTTCACCTTTCAAACCTCAGAAGGAAGAGGTCCAGGAGAAAGAAGTCCAATACAAAGGGGAGGCCCTGGAGATGGGGGTGCAGAAGGAGGAGGTGGTCTGGGAGGAGAGAAAGGTCCAGGAGAAGGAGGCCTAGGTAATGAACGTCCGGGAATGCCGATGAGGTCAAGGACACAAAGGTCCAGGAGACGGAAGTCCAACAGAAGCTGGAGGTCCAGCCTCTGCTGCGCCCTCTGTCAATCAGATGTTTCTAATGTTATGTTGACAAGATTTCCCAGAATGCCCCTCAGAGCCCCGACCGGACCATCTGAAAGATCTTCTCCTCCAAGTTCACCTTCTCATATTTCCCAGCATCACTTGATTTCCACACCACCACTGGTGTCTTCTCTCTCCTCTGGGTTAGGGATCCTCAGGATCCTCCTTCACATTCTGCTGTTTCTCCACCGAGCACATACATCCACATCCCACCTCCATGCAAAAAGAGAATACTCCAGCCTGCTAGTGAGCCGCGGCAGGTCTCTTCAGCATCCGCTATGGAGGGGGGGTGTCGAGTGTATGTGTGTGTGTGTGTGTGTGTGTGACGGGGGTCGAGTGTGTGTGTGTGTGGTGGGGGGGTCAGGAGTGTGTGTGTGTGTGTGTGTGTGTGTGTGTGTGTGTGTGTGGGTTGACGCTGCCACTTCAGCAGACATGTTGGGCACAATTAGCATCTGCAGAGGGAGCTTATGGTTGTCATGTCTCCTGATGTTTCCAAAGTGAAGACAAGGGTGTTTCTGAAGGCAGAGTGCCCAATAAACACACACATGCACACACACACGTGCACACACACACACGTGCACACACGTGCACACACACACACACACACACACATATGCATGCGCACGACATGTGCACAGGGTTGAAGCCGCCATCACAAACACAAAAAGCAGCTTTATTCAATTTGGGCCACTCTGGTAGAAATTATATATCCCATAATATGACAACCAGTGGGAGGAGAGGGGGCTGTCGTCAAGGATATTCAAGTAGTACTAGTTTTTTTGACAGTAGTATTGTAGTCGTAGCAGTGGCAGATCACACAGATATTTCGGTTTCCTGCTGCACTTGAAAGGCATTGTAAATGTCAATCAAGTTTTATCAGTTATTGGAAATAGTCCTAATTGCATTTCTCAGTAGTTAGTATTTTTGTTTTCCCAATGCAGCTCTTGGTCCACTAATGGTAGCTTTGGGTTTCGGGTTAGCTCCAGTTCTCAATCACAGGAGCCAATCAAAACAGAAGGCAGGGTTTAACCTGGGTGTTTCAGCTGTCAATCAGCCACCCTCCCAGTCACACATGCAGAACATCTAGATTCCAGAACATGGAACCTTCCTGTTTTACTTTTCTGCAGGTGAATTCTGTCAAACTGAGGTCAAAAAACAAAAAAAGAACAAACAGTGGATCAGAGTAATTACATCGTAATTACATTGTAATTACACCGTAATGCATGAATGCATGAAATCAGCCTCATGTGTCTCTCATTCCTTTCACACAGACACACGCACACACACACACACACACACACACACACACACACACACACACACACACACACACACACACACACACACACACACACCTCTATTGTCAAGTTTTGATGGGAGATGATTGTCGATGAGACAAAGATCAATAAATGTGTAATAACAAAGTGAAACCGTGGGCTTTTTCAAAGCCTCCATTGATCGAAAAACTTTTATTGCTTCGATTTTAATCCCGATTGAAATGAAGAGATTAAATTAATCTCGGCGGAGAGTTAAAATTAATCCGTCAGGGTTTCTTCGGTGGTGCGATAGCAGGCGACGGAGATACTATCAGACCGCTACTCAGAAAAAGCTACGTCTGAAAACCCTCTCCTCCTCCTCCTCCTCCTTGTCTTCGTCATTTCTTCCGTCGCACTTAATCACTTCGCTCGCTGTAATAGAGGTCACTGGCCCGGCTGAGGGCTTTCTTGAAGGAAATATATCGCTGTCAATCATCTGGCGCAATCGCAGCGGAGGGATGATGCTAAGCTAATGACAGGCTCCGGCAGGGGATGGCGATGGGTGGGTCATAATTCTACAATTGTAGCAGTAGCATTAGTGGATCACACAGTAAAAAACTGAACAAACCTGAGGTTTCGGTTTCCTGTTGCACTCAAACGCATCCATCAAGTTTTTATCACTTATTGGAAATAGCCTTTAATACCATTTCTTAGCAGTTAATATTTCTCTTATTTCCAGTGCAACTCTTGGTCCACTACTGGCAACTGTGGACTTGGAGTTCACTCCTGTTAGCTTAGCATGGAGGACCCGCTGGCTAAACTGTCGCTTGACATTGGAGCCTGGTTCCAGCCCTTGAAGCTCATAGGCTCCTAACGCTGGCCTGTAATAACCCGAGATTCTTCAGAACATCTTGTGTTCCTCAATGTCTGTTGTCCACCACAGAAGGAGCCCCTCTTCGTTTTATTCCAACCCTTCTTTCCAACGTTTTCATCCGTATTGATTGCCCCGGATTAAAATCTGATTTATTACGAGCTAATAACGCATGGCACTCTTTGGTTCTTCCCAGTTCCCTTAGGTGGCTTCCGTCACGGGCCTTTTTGCGGGAAATTCCAGAAGGAGAAGGGAGACTTTTAATTTCCATTCATCCAGGATGAGGAACATGCAGAGGATTAGACTCCTTCTTACAGAATGGCATGTTGAGGCTTTTTTTTTTCTCTCTCCACACCTCCTCTTACTCATCCCCCCGTCTTTTTACAGGCATTTCGCGAGCGGCGAGGGATTTGCGGCTTGTTGTCCTCATTTCGCAACAAAGGATGCAGCTGCTGCGGCTGGAAATTATCAATGCAAAGTGCGGGCGGACAATGGTTTCAGCCACGGGAGCCGTCGAGGCGCGTTCATGTGCGCACGTGCCGTCCTTTGTAATTCGAGGCCGTGGCATCCAATCGGCGAGGCAGAAGAGGACGGAGGAGAGGACAGTGGCGTCCGGCTAAAGCTGAGGGGTCCGGATAAAGACGATAGATGGACCCCCTCCCACAGGGGAAGGGTGGGGGGGGTCACGGAGGGACACTGCCATCTGGCGAGGGAAGAGGAGGCAGACGCTCGTAGTGTGGCTACAGGCTCGACACAGCTGTGAAGAGTGGACATTTTACTTAATTTTATTCATTGATATTATTTAATTAAGTTTAACTTCATTTCATTTTGATTTATTTTGATTCTTTTTTTTTTTTTTGCATTATTGCATTTCATTTCTGCTTTTATTTTTAGCTTTTTCCTAACTCCAGGGTCGTATTTGAGAACCTATCTTCACCCAGAGAACCTGCCTGGTTCACACCGTGCATGAAGAGATGAACCTCTAGCGTCCTCTTCACTGCTGCCACACACACAGACACACACACACATACACGCACAAAGGAACACTGATGAGATTCCATCAGTAATTATTCCAGTCTGAGTGTGTGACGACTCGCTGAGTAATGGAAGTGGAATGACTGACAGACTGTGCGCGTGTGTGTGTGTGTGTGCGTGTGTGTCTGCGCGTGTGTGTGTGTGTGTGTGTGTGTGTGCGTGTGTGTGTGTGTGTGTGTGTGTGTGTGTGTGTGTGTGTGTCTGTGTGTGTGTGTGTGTGTGTGTGTGCGTGTGTGTGCGTGTGTGTGCGTGTGTGTGCGTGTGTGTGCATGTGTGTGTGTGTTTGTTTTGTGCGGGAAAGCGTTGGGAAGAGGGGTCAGAAAAAAGGACGCCACCTTACGCTCATCCTCCGTCTCTGATGAGGACTGAATGAAGATGGAGACGGGCTCCAGGTCCACACACACACATGCACACACAATATACACAGTCAGAGATAAAAAGCAGATTATTGATAGTGATGGAGTTCTGCATGACAGGTCACATAACATGACATCACTTCATTGACTCACAGCTGTGTGAACGCTTTGTGAAAGTTGGATCAAAGTTCTGTTAATACTGTGTGACCGTAAGGTGAATGTTGATTGGCTGACCCTGCTGCCGCCTCGCTCCGTCCCTTCATCAAATCAGCTGCCACCTGATTTCCTTAAGGGTAGAAACAAGGTTAAGAGAAAAGTTAGAGGATTCAAAATTTCAGAATGACACCATCACGTGGCTCAGTTTCTGAAAGATACAATTTACAACCTGCAGAACAGCACCCCCCTCCCACCCTGTTCCCCTTTTCCAATCGATCGTGGCTGTTAAACCCGCCGTATTGATTGGAATCGCCAAATCGTTTCGGCTCTAAAAGGAGGAGGAGCGCCTGTGGGTCGATCTGAGCAGCGATGAAGATGTGACTGACGGCCATCACCTGCAGAAATACAATTAAACACAGACCCCCATGTCCCAAATTCCCAGGATTGGGATCCACAAACGTTGTGTAATTATTATGCAACGTTTATTATTGCACAGGTATTTCTGTGTAATAACAACATTACACTGGTAGTGTCGCAATGTAATATTGCATTCATTGTGAAACACACTTCCCCGAGATCGGTGTGCATTTATTCCAATTGGGGGAGTGGGGCGTCCAAGGCAGACAGCAGCAAAGGTCTAACACATTTAACCGAGGGGGTACTTTAATTAATGCAGAAGAATCAGTAAAATGAAGGAGAAGAGCATGCAAACCTCCTCATCCAAGGATATCTACATTCAATCTTCTTCATTGCTTTCATCGCTCAAGGAGAAGAAAGAGGTAGTGGAAAATGATTCAGCTGAATCCCACAAAATTAATACTAATCATTCCCAGAATAATTTATTACTGGTTAATAGCTGTGTGACAATCATGTAATAATCATGTAATAACGGTGTATCTCTTGGGAGCTATCGTTTTGGCTGGTGAGCCAGTTTGTCCAACAAAACTCCAGACGGGCGCGTTCCTGCGCCGCACCTTTGACCTCTTTGAAATCAAAGCGTCTGAAATGACGCCGCCACCGCAATTAGCAAGGCTGCTCTTGAGCAAGGCTCTTCATGAATAGAGAACAGCTGATTTCTGATGTCGCTATTTCTTCTAAATGGCCCTCAAACCCATGAACAACACTTCACTTCTCCCCTCGGGTGAATAAGAAATCTATCCCTCCCTCTTATCTCCTGCTCCTCTGAGCCCCTGCCGCCTGATCTATAAGTTGGCTTGTGTGTGTGTGTGTGTGTGCGCGTGTGTGTGTGTGTGTGTGTGTGTGTGTGTGTGTGTGTGCGTGTGTGTGAGAGAGCGCAGCTGTGTTACACCCACTGTGGCAAAGCGGCGTGACAGGCAGTGGCATGCAGCGGACCGCTGCTCGCCGACGCACAATAACGCCTGTCAATCACCCGGGCGATGTAACGAGCCATCTGCCGCCTGGTGTGTGGCCCCCTCACACACACACACACACACACACACACACACACACACACACACACACACACAAACACACACACACACACACATCAAAAGCAGCTTTAACCCGGACCTCCACGCTCTCTGCATCTCCTTCACCATTCATCTTTTTGCACTACGATAGGGGACGGAGCCAATCAGAGCAGGCCCCAATTGGAAGGGCGTGGCTTCACCAAGGAACAGGTGTCAATCATCCAACAGAGCATCACTCACATGAACAGACTGTCCAGCGCCTTCAGAGAACCTGCTGAATAGCCGAGAAACCCGGTTGCCACGGTAATGGGACGATGGGATGGATGAGGCCTGGTTGAAGAAGGTTAAATGTGAATGAACCTGGTGGAGAACGTTTGATCACATGTGACTGGTGGTTGCTGAGCATCTGCAGCTGTTTTTTCCAATGCGGCGCGGCGTTAAATATGATTTAGCTATAATCTGTCACACACACAAATGAGCTCACACACACACACACACACACACACACACACACACAGTCTGTCTAGAAGGTTTACTGTAACACCCAAGGCCAAACAGTAGATCCAGGTTTATATTCTCTAGCACGGCACCGTGTGGTTAATAATTCAGAGACTCTGCTAGCTCTGTTAGCGTCCTGCCGCTATTCGCCTGGAAGAACAGCAAGAACGTCTAGCAGCGATTCATGTCATAAAAAGAAGCCCAGAGATAAACTGGATGTTGGAGAAAGAAAGTTCTTGGGTTCTGTGGAACCTGAACCTAGAGGGCAGGAGGTGGTACCTCGACCAGGATCTCTTTGGATCCATTGTAAATCCACATTCTTTTCGTGACCATAACCGACAACGGGTTCAACAGTTCCTTTTCATCCGATTTTGGGTCCATTTAGACTAGGTGTGCCCTATACTTTTCAATCGCGATCTACCGGTCGAACGAAAAGTATTGTGGGTAGATCGCATGGCATCAAAAAGTAGACGACAGCCTATCCTCCTCACTATGAAATTTGTCACTTGACTGACAGTCGGTCTGTCCAATCTGACCTTTTCTGACACAGGCTTCACTGAGCATGTGCACATAACAGCGCGCTCTAGCAAGCTAGTGAATTAGCCTCCAATTTATGTCTTCTAAACTTGTGGGTATAAAAATGAGTGGGGGAGCTGGACCAAGTAAAAGACTAAAACATATCACTTCCATACAGAATTGGAGATAGACCTTTTTTTTTACTATGTCATTTTCAAAGTGCATTTGCCTCATCTGCTAGTCTGCCATTGCTATACTGAAAAAGGGAAATGTGGAGCGTCAGTTTCAGACCGTTCATAAAAACGACAACACTGACTTCCCTCCAAAAAGTGAGCTAAGAAGGAGAAAGGTGAAGGAACTAAAATCCCAGCTGTCAGGACAACAGTCATTTTTCTCACAGCTAACTTCAACTATGCTGCTGACTCCATTCAAGTCATCAGAATAAGGTATTTACCCAAAAGTAGTCTGTTGTAGTGTGCCATAAGGGTTCATGCAGTTACGCAAGATCCACAAATATTTATTGTGTATACTCAGTAGATATATAGGTAAATAAATATTCAGCATTTTTGTGGAGGTAGATCATTTTCATATGGTCATTTGAAAAGTAGCTCACAAGGCAAAAAAGTGTGGGCACCCCTGATTTAGACTCAAGAAGGAATGTTCCCTGATCTCTTCTACCCTGTCCTTTCCTACAGTGCGCTCTCCTGGTCTGCTCTATCTTCTTCTTCTTTCGGCTTTTCCCATCAGGGGTCGCCACAGCGTGTCAACTTTCTCCATCTAACCCTATTCTTCGTATCCTCCTCTCTCACACCAGCTACCTTCATATCCTCTCTCACTACGTCCATAAATCTTCTCTTTGGTCTTCCTCGAGACCTCTTGCCTGGCAGCTCCAATTCCAGCATCCGTCTACCAATATGTTCACTATCCCTCCTCTGCACATGACCATACCATCTCAGTCTGGCTTCTCTGACCTTCTCTCCAAAACATCAAACATGTGCTGTTCCTCTGATAGACTCGTTCCTGATCCTATCCATCCTGGTCACTCCCAAAGAGAACCTCAACATCCTCATCTCTGCAACCTCTAGTTCTGCCTGCTGTCTTTTGGTCATTGTAACAGTTTCTAGTCCATACATCATCGCTGGTCTCACCACTGTCTTGTGCACCTTTCCTTTTATTCTAGTTGAAAGTCTTCTATCACATAGTACCCCTGGTCTGCTCGATCCCATTCTGAATTTCAGGTCAAAAGCATTCTGAACTTGAGCCAGTTGGTTTCAGATACTACAGGATACACACAGTACGTGTAGTCCAGGTAGCACACGTAGCACAGTTAGATGTAAAACAGATTTAGAAGGGCAGAGATCATGTTGGGGAGGAGCACAATCTGGTGGAGGGACCTGCTCTGCGTTCAGCTGCGGTAAATGTACTTGTTGGCGAGCAGCGTTTCCCCCTGAGACGCTTCCCTTTCTCCGTTGTTTTTATCATTATCTTTGGCACAGTTTTAATGAGCATCAGGGGAGTGATGGGGGGAAACGGGTCATCTAATTCTGAAAACCAAAGCGACGTTCCAGAAAAGAAGGGAAAAAGTCTTCTTCGGCAGAAGCGGAAACAGATTTAGCGAAGGAAAAAAGAAAGGCTCTTATTTTGAAATGCCCAAAGTGAGGCACTCAGTAACAAGAAAGGCAGCGTCCCCAGGGGGCGAGGGGTTGGTAGGGGGGACTCAATTTAAAGTTCACCCCCCAGGAGTGACAGCCATCTCTGTTTTGCCTGATCGTTTGCGTCCCGTCTGTTTGACGCCCCGTCAAAGCGTCTCGTTTCTCCGGAAACGGCGAGTGGGATGACTATTTCTGTCTCCGACTGGCGTCGTCTTGTCAGCCTTTTGTCACAAAATTGTTGTCTTTGTGGCTCCGAGTGATCTTGATCAAAACGCCGCCCCCCGGAGTGCCGTGTCGCCGATCCTCTCGTTGCGACGCTCTCCTCTAATCGGCGCTCGCTCGTCCCGTCCATCACTCGGACGCTTTCATCTCTTGCATGTTCACCAGCCGCTGCGGTCAAACTCGCATACGTCTTTCGATGGATACAGACATAATCCAAACGCCACGGAGCCAGGAGAGCCAGATGTCACGTGGTTACACTCAGGTCACAACAAGAACATACCAACAAAAACACAGACAGTGTTTGATTGGTCCTACATGGACTCGTCCTTCACCTGAACACCGGGGAGCCAGTCACAGCTGAGACAGGGACAGGAGGCGGGGCTAAACCTGGCCATTCATACCTGTGTATGATAGTCTTCAATAAACCTTCTGGCTGTCTTTGGACTGTTGGAAGAGGAATTGTGAACTGTTCATTGTGCCAAACAATGGTATGCATATGAGGTGTACCTCGATGTTAAATGTGGCGCAAGAGTTGTTCTTCAGGTGTGGGAAAGATTTCGGGACACAACATCAGCAGTGTACCATTGAATCATGTGGCATTTTGGCCTTTCAAGACCAGACTAGACCCTTATCAAGTGTGGCAAGCTACAAGGTGATCGAACCTGAGCTTGTATCCCACAGCCATGAGACTTGCCTGTCTTTTAAAATGTCTCGGCCCGCGGGACTATGCAAGGCAGGGGATGTCGTCTTTCCTGGATCAAGCCTAGAGCTGAGTGCATACCTGGAGAATCTGGAGAGACCCTGTCCACCATTCACATTGAACCTTCCATCTCACCTGCCAACTAACATGGACAGTCTCCCCACGGACGTGGTGACGCAAGCCCGAGTGGGTGTCAGATCTGTCCAATAAGCGATCGAAGCCGAGTTGCGTCAGGTGATCTGACGGTGCGGGGGTCGAGACCAGCTTTGTAGTCACAAACCAGCACAAGATCTGTGTAGCCCGGCTCTGCAGGCCCCTGATTTCTGCCCTTCATCCTCCAGACCCTCTCCCACCGAGGTTCCTGACAGCTTTAAAACCTTGTAGCAAGGCGTTGACCTATTCTTCACGCTCCCCCCGCCGCCAGCTGATGGCATGGAACTGATAACAGGCTCTTTTATCCGTCGCGCCGCAGCACAAATGGTCTCGGCCATTGATCAAATGCCAGCAGACTGATGGCTGCTCAACAGGCTGCAGAGTGAGGGGGGGCGCTGACAGCTGATTCAAAAGTGCTAGCCACCGCTAACGGAGGATGGCGGGGGAAGCATCAGATTTATAAAGCACCTGCTTCCATCTTGGACCATCAGCCCTCAACTTGGTTTGTGCATCTATTAGTTCTTGCACTTCCAAAACAGAGCTAGAACTAAAACATAGAGCACCACCAGCAAGTGCACCATCACATGACCTTCAATGGGGAATAGGACACTGTCTGTTGGTGGAACCAGATGATGTCCCTTCAACCTCTGCTGATCTTCCAGGTCTCCCAAGCAAAATTCCACTGCTGTCCATAGCCATTAAATGTCTGAGAATCCAAGCGCACATTTTGGAATTCTAATCAGGCAATCCGTAGCAAACACTTAGGGTTCCATAATGTTTTCTGGATGTTCTCAAGATGGAGAACGTGAACGTTCTGTCAGACACCCTTCAGGACAGTCAAGAAACGTTCACATTAATAATTGACCCACGGAGGATGGGCCCCAAACTGCACATCAGAAAAGACTACAAATCAGCCTTAAAACACAGAGGCTACAAAGGCAGTGACACACAGACGTGTGTGCGCATACACACACACATACGAAAATTCTTCTTCATCCGGAGAGGCGAATTAAGACCCTGCAAGAAGTTACGTCGTCGGAATGGTGGCATGTCGCTCCCCCTCCCCCTCCCAAGGCGGCGTGGGAGATCCCCGGCAGCCAGGCGCACGATGACATTTTAATTTGGTGCAACGAACAAAACCCCTCCGCCGGGGTTTTGTCTGGACTGCCAAACCCTGGATGTCCCCGCTTTCACAGCTAAACACGGGGTGTCAAAGGCAGAGGGGGGCGGCGTTCCACAGCGGCACCAGAGTGACAGCGTCAACGCTTGGCAAACTGTCAGCATCCAATTTGGGTGCCTGTTTTAGCGGCCCGATTATTCCTCGGCAGCCTGAAGCAAGGAAGACTTGTGCGTTCTCCAGGAGCGGTCAGCTGGCAAGGGGCCTCTTGATTTGACCGCGACTGTGCGGGTGGGGCTTAAACCAAAAAAATCGTCTTCCACTTGTAAAAAAACACAGCATCTCTTCGCAGCTTCCGTTGACTCCTGGAAGCTGCTTTCATAACTTTCATAACTCACCGGGGGAACAGAAGGTTGTTCTGCGGATGAAACACACACACATTGACACCCACACATACACACAGACACGGCAGCTGTAAAGCGTTTCCCTGGGAGGGAAAGAAGGAACCAGCGAGACCTGGAAGACGTGATCTACGGCCCAGCTCCTCTCTGAATGCTAATGTAGCCGCGTGTCTGCAGGAAGTGTAAATAATCAGCCGCCATGTTTCCCGCATCACCTTTATAAGGAGTTTTAACTCCCCCCCCCCCCCCCCCCCCCCCCCCCAGCGTTGACAGGAAAATCAATTCATGCAGGTGGAGTCGGAATGCAGCTGGATCCTCCTCTGATCCCAGAGGAAACTCGCACAACCTCTGGGAACCTAATAGGAGGAATGGGCCGCCAACGCACCGCTATCTTAGCTACACTTAGGAACCCCAGGAGGAGGCAAGGGCCACTGACGCGCTCCCTTCTTGGCTCTCCTTGGGACCCTTAGGAGAAGGCAAGGGCCACTGACGTACCGCCATCTTGGCTCCTTCGCTTTGGAACCCATGTCAGAAGGTTTCACATGGTATGTTTGAAAATGTTCTACCGTCTGTCTTCCAGGTCCACCTCTTACAGGTCCCATTGGTTTCTTATTTCCCTTCCAGAGAAATGCTTTACAGCTGCCGTGTGTGTGTATGTGTGTGTGTGTGTGTGTGTGTGTGTGTGTGTTTGTGTGTGTGTGTGTGTGTGTGTGTGTGTGTGTGTGTGTGTGTGTGTGTGTGTGTATGTGTGTGTGTGTGTGCGTGCAGGTGTGGAGCTGTTTGATCTCTGACTGTGACAAGAAGTTTTCGCAGTATTTTATCAGACTAAGGGTTTTTTTCGCATGAGGAGCAGGCAGTTTCTGGAGGACATGATCCTCTCCACCTTGGCTCCAGGAAATAGACAGGTCCGCTTGCGCTCTCTTTCTCGAAATCACCCCTGCATCTCAGCACGCAACGGGACGGCGTGATTGATCTCCTCTCATCTCTGGGCATAATGGGTACCTGGGGCAGGTTCCAGCCAAGCCGCCGGAGGAAAATAACCTGAGGAGCTGTGCACGTTTAGGCACGTGCCAAAAACCATGGTGACTTCATTAATTACAGTAATTAAAAAGCTCCTGCAGGGACTAGGGGGGATCAGGCACGGTGTGACCGCAGGCTGGGTTGCCGTGGCAACAGCCAGCAGAGGACCTCGGGTCATGGTATGTGCATCAGGTCTGGATCAGACATTCCGCTGAGTATCTTGGGAACATCCGGAGCAAACAGTTCCAGTCCACCTGTCGGGTACAGGATGCTAATGTTACCAGGGGGATTGTCTCTACAAGACGCTAATATTACCAAGATGCTAATATGACTAGCTTGCTTGCATTCCAGAGCATGCTAATCCTGGCAGGATGCTAATATTACCAGAATGCTTATCTCGCTAAGGTGCCAGGAATTACCAGGGGGATTATCCTTGGAAGATGGTACTATTATCAGGATGCTAATGTGACTTGCTAGCTTGCTTAACTTTCCGTGTGGATATCTCAATTACATCAGGTGGCAAACAAAGGCCAGAGCTGGCCCATTCATCCCATGCAATCTGGTGGTCAACTTCAAAGATGCTAATCTATGCCGGATGCTAATCTTGACAGGATGCCAATATTACCAGGTTTAGCCTTACAAGACGCTGATATTACCAGGATGCTAATCCTTATAGGATATTTATCCTGACAGGCTGCTAATATTAGAAGGATGCTAATCTTGACAGGATGCCAATAAGAAGGGTTATCCTTACAAGATGTTAATATTACCAGGTTCCTAATATGACTAGCTAACATTTCTAGCATGCTAATCCTGACATGATGCTAATTATACGAGGATGCTAATTTGACTAGCTCTGCGAATGTAACTTCTGGATCAGTTCAATGCTGCAACCAGTTAAAGCAGCATGTCCCGCCTCTCATCAACAACGCCGGCCTGTAGAGGGCACTGAGCAGCTCCCGCACACTTTCTGGACTTTTGGAGTCCTTGCACACTTCCATCTCTGGCGGCATGCTCAGGTTTTTTTATTTCTTCACTTGTCGCACTCCAGCTTCCCCCAGACGTCACCTGCCAATCAAACAGTGGCAGCTTCTGCGACTTGTCTGTCCTTGGGCTGCCGGACGGCCAAGTAATGGCTTTCTCTCCCGGGGAGCTCCTTCGCGCACCAACGCCGCCGTTTATTTTCATAGAATTCAGAGCAAAACAGGAATAAAGGTGAAGCCGGGGCAACAACGGCGCCTTTAAGAGTCCAATATGTGAGTTTATTTCGCAGCTAAGCAAGAGACTCCGGGTTTCTGTAATAAATACAATTACGTGTTTCCGGACTAAATAATGGATCGTCTGAATGAAGGACTCAGCCGTGCGTGGCGCCAAGCATGAATTCGCAGTAATCGCTCTTATTATGAAGGGCTGCGCCGAGCGCTGCCCCCCCCACCCTGCTTTAATTGACTTTATTCTATAACATGATTTATTTGACAAGGACGACGCTCATTGATCAAAAGAGTGTTCAAAGAGCGCACAACAACAGGGAACATGCGCTTGCCATAATGCATCGACCTTATTAAGCTATCCGACAGGGACAGACAAATGTCGGATGCGGGGGGGTAAACGAGCCGCTTGCATGATGGCGTTTAAAAAAGCGGCACTGACGTACAGATGCATTAACGTGACAAACGGTGCATCCCATGAAGAGGAGCGCTAATTGTAGCAGCCTGTTAGTTTCCTGGAACTAGACCCACACTAATAATAACAAGTTGTTATAATCCTCATCTCGGTCAGGGGACCAACCACTAGGAGCCCCCGACACTTTCAGGGAACATGGCAGCTGCCAAGCTGGGTTTGAAGGGCCTGGAGATTTGGAGGTCGGTTAGGATCGGGCGTACTGATCAGACAACGTGGCTCGCCCTCAGCCAGTCAATGTGACTGGAAGTGCCGCGTTAAATACGCAGTAGATCTGTGCGTAGATACACCAAGAACTGCCATAATACAGGAGAAGGAGGTGGTACTCTTACAATTGCTGTACTCCTGAGTTTAAATCGCAGAACTGACATTTCCAAACCTGAGTAAAAATATCATGAGGAGTCGTGTTCCCACTTGGGTAACGAGTGTCCGGCTATTGCCGCTAATTCCGGATTGTTGAAGGCACTTCAGGGCCGCTGCCAAGGGGGGGGCAGGTACATAGACCAGTCATTATTTCAACACGCACACACGCACACACACGTCTATCAGCAGCTGCACAGAGCATTACTTCAGTTCCAGGTCCTGAACACCATCACCTTCAACACTCCATGTAATGACCATCATCTTCATCACATCATCTGACTTCTGTCTCATGAGCCCCAGAGAAGCTGGTAAGTTTTCCCACCTGCAGTGTTGAGAAGACGAGGAAGACCATTGCCTGGAGCTCCAGTACCTGAGTGTCTTTATTCTGATTTCATATTCATCACCCTTCCATCCAAATAAGGTTTCCTTCAAACTATGATTCTCTGGGAGGTCAAAGGTCCTGAAGAAATGATGTCATCACTTCAGGGATCTATAAATAGCTTTCCTCCTTTTTTTTACTCAGCCGTGAAACTAAAATGTGCTGAGGACCGTCGGCGTGCCGCTGCTACAGGAGACCACATTTTCCACGGTGATGATCCTGCTGCATGTGTGCGCGCACACACACACACACACACTCACACACACACACACACACACACACTCACACACACACACACACACACACATACTGAAAAAAAGTCCTCAAAGTGCCTCAGAGGTACTT